>NC_048604.1:116842257-117127257 GCF_003668045.3 Cricetulus griseus | reverse complement strand
TTATCAATGCTATTATTAATTTTTTTTTTTGGTTTTTCGAGACAGGGTTTCTCTGTGTAGCTTTGGAGCCTATCCTGGCACTTACTCTGGAGACCAGGCTGGCCTTGAACTCACAGAGATCCTCCTGCCTCTGCCTCCTGAGTGCTGGGATTAAAGGCATGTGCCACTAACGCCCAGCCTTATTATTATTATTATTATTATTATTATTATTATTATTATTTGAGGTTGGGTCTCTCACTGAACCCAGAATGAATAATTTCAACTACATTGGTTGGCCAGCAAGCCTGTCTCCACAGCCCAGTGCTGGGGTTACAGATGTGTACCATCACATCTGTCTTTTATGTGGGTACATGGGATCTGAACTCATGTCCACAAGCTTGCATAGTGAGTACTTTACCCCCTGAACCATCCATCTCCTTAGCCCCATCTTATATTTTTTGCAACAAGGTTTTTCTCACTGGGATCTGGAGCTCAATAACTAGGATAAGCAGAGTGGTCAGTGAGTTTCAGGGATCTACCAGTCTTTGCCACCTCAAAGCTGGGATCATGAGCATGCACCTGGGTGCTAGGGATAGAACTCAGGTCTTTACACTTGCTTTAAAAAAAGCCCTTTACTGGTTGAGCTATGTCACAAACCTGCAGGCTTGGTTCTTGATGCAACAGTGTTCAGAAGTGATTGGATCTAAGGGATGCAAACTTCATCAATGTATTTACCCATTAATATATTCAAAGCTGAACGGGTTATATGGAGATAGGTTCTAGTTGGTAGAAGTGGGCCACTGAGGTATGTCCTGTAAGAGTATATCTTGTCACAGGTCTCTTTTTTCTCTTGTTCTGCTTCCCAGCTGCCATGGGGGTGAACATTTCTCCCCACTAAACCCTCTCTACAGTGATATTCTGTACCACCTTGAGCTCAAAGCAATGATGCCAGCTGACTATGGACTCAAACCTCTGACACTGTGAGGCTAAATTAATCTTTCCTCCATGAAACTGTTTAAGTCAGGATTTTTTTTGCCACAGTAACAAAAGTGTGACTAATGCAGAAGATCTTGAAGGTGGTGCTCTTATGATAGTATTGGTGGCTTTATGACAAGAGGAAGAGGGATCTGAATTGGTATGCTTGACTTACCCTGCCATTGATGCCTCTACCATGTTGTGAGACAACCTGAAGGCCCTTGGATGTTAACACCATGATCTTGGACATTTGAGTCCCCAGAACCACAAGCCAAATGCACTTCCATTTTTTATACATTACCTGGTCTCAGTTATTCAGTTACAGCAATGAAAAAAAGACTCAGACAATTGGCTGCCAGCTCACATTTATTTTGCACTGCTGTGGAGACCAGGCATAGACTGTAGGCCTGCAATTTGTACCTTCCTCTCAGCCCCATCTTCTTGGGTATAGTGCTCTTAGATGTGGGATTGTCAACTTTCCCTAAGTGACACCTTCAAGATAGTTATGCCCATATGTCAGGCTTGTATCAAGGGGCTGGAAGACAGGAAGGGTGTGAAAGTCACCATGGCAATTCTGTGATAACTGAAGGGGTTGGGGGCCTAGGCTACTGGTTGGGGTCTGTCCTAATTAGTGTCAACCTGCATAAGCTCAAGTTACCTGGGAAGAGGAATCTTAATTGAGAAAATGCCTTCATCAGATTGGCCTCTAGGCAAGTCTAAGGGGCATTTTATTAATTAATGATTGACATGGGAGGGCCCAGCTCACTGTGTGTAGTGACACCCCTGCTATGCAGGTGTTCCTGGGTGGTATAAGAAAGCAGAATGAGTAAGCTATAGGGAGCAAGCCACTAAGTAGTGTTCCTCCATGGTCTCTGATTTAGTTCCTGCCTTCCCTCCTGCCTTGAGTTCCTGCTGCAATGCTCCTGCCCTGACTTTCCTTCATAATGGACTGTAAGCTATACAGTCCTCTCCAAGTTTTGATCATGGTGTTCATCACAGCAATAGAAACTCTAAGACAGGGTCTGTTCCCTTCCTTGCAGCAATGTTGAAAACAGTGAAATCTAGACCAGCTAAGAATGGCTGGACATTGGTTGACTTCTATGTCACTGGGAGGTGTTGCCACTGGTATCCATCTCTGAAGGGCAGGCAGGGTTTTCTGAAGGAGAAAGGGGCTATGGGAAGGCTTATGTAAAAGGGCAGATGGTGGAGGTATTGGGGACCTAGTGTCCCCTCCAAGAGCACACACAGGGTGCCCTTTCTTTCACCAGGCCTCACCTCTTCAAGTTTCCACCAATTCCCAATTGTCTGCAGGTTTCCAAGCCATCCTTCACCACTCACACACCTCTGTGCCAGCTCTAAACTGTAGCCAGTGTATCTCTGGTCCCCACAGACAGAGGAACTGTTTCTTTTTTAGGAAAGGTGACAGAGATCTCAGGGAGCACATACCTCTGTTCTTTGGACAGTCAGAGGTCTGCAAAGGTCAAACTTAACCTTGCCTCAGATCTGAGAGTCCTTTCTCATGACTGCCCTGCAGACACATCCCCCCATGTCCGCCCAATTAATTTCTCAACAGCTCGAATTTCCTCAGCTTCACCTCGACACTGAGTCAGTATCTAGCTCCCCCTTAATGTAGCCTTATCCCCTGGGGCCCAAATCTCAAGCATAAATCATCAAGCCATCAGCTATCAGAGCTGGAGGCCACTGAGGCTAGCCACTCATACGTTCCAGATGCTGTCCCTACACATGCCAGCCATGACCACAACTATCTGCCTTCAGTCCTCACTCACCTTCATCTGGTGACTTTCCACAGTGGTTTGGTCCATTGCCTTGCCAGCCTTGGGTACCTTTGCTGGAAAATCAGGGTGATCTCCTCAGCCCACAAAGAAAGGGAGAGTGGTGGCTACAATTGGGATCCCAAAGACTACAGTGGACCAGCAAGACAGTCCACACTCGACAGAAATGTGGTAAGGGTGGCAAGCCCATCCACCAGCCCCCCCCCACCTCTACGTCTGGTATGACCCATGACTTCAAGCATCTGCTGCTCCTACGTCCCCCCCACCCTGATATAAAAGCACACCCATCATAGTATTTATAGAAGTAGTAAATAAAGAATAAAATAGCAAGTGAAAGTAGGTTTTGATTGCCTACGTGTTGGTAAAACCCAGCTGGAATAATTAGATTCCTGCATGGAAAGCTGCCTCGGAAGCAGAGCCTTTTGTAGTGTGCCGAAACGGAATCCCTCCAGCCGCAGATAGAAATTTCCGCTTCTCTCGTTTGGCTCCAAGACTAAGAATTAAAATCTAAAACGAGATTCCAAGAGAACTAATTATTTGATCCCTCGAAATACACCAGCCAGCCGTTTTCCAATCTCACTGACAAAGCTGCTGAATGAAGGGCAGGCTACTGTCCCCTTGGGCATCTGGCCTTTTTCTGGGAGGGAGGTGCCTCCTTACTCAGTGGGAGGGAGGGAACTCAGCCTCATCTGTCAGACCTTTGGACATAGCCCCAGGTCACAGAAGCCTGTGTGTTTAGGCAAAATTAGACACCAGGTGAATTCAATTTCTGGTCCTAATATCAAGGGACTGTGACTAATTTTATATTCCACGAGTGTTTTTTTTTTTTTTTCTTTTTAGGAATGAAAAGTCTAACCTTCCTAACCCCAGCTACCCACACCCTCGAGTAAGGGATTCCCTTTCCCAAGATGACAGCTCCCTTTGCAGACAATGTCCCTCACTCATCTGTCACTCACACTTCTCCTTAAGGGAGCTGTGGCACGAAGCCAGCTTAGAGAGGTGTCATGCTTCAGTTTCCGGCTTCACGGACACTGGGCTTGCTGATTCTTCCTGGCTGCCTAGAGACTCGTTTCCCGCACATGATGCCTCCCCTCCCCACCCCCCACCACCCCCCGCCAGCCCCAGTGTGGCAACACCAAGCGCTAGTTAGCAAAAATCCTTTGGCTTTAGTGACTGTGATGGAAAGATGGAACAAAGGCTACAACAATTAAGATCTATGCTTTCGGGAGCTGATCCCATGAGGCAAATTCCCAGAAAACATCCTTTCACTGTTCTTGACAGTTTTCTCTTACTTTGATTCGTGATCTACCAAGGAGACATCTGACAGAATGTCTGAGCTTTATTTTTTGAAATATGAACACTGAGGATGAAGGGATTCCCAGCCATTCACATTTTCGTGCAAATTAGCCCAACAAAATTGCTTATTTCATAACACTTTTTGTATCCAGCTATGCTGAGAAAGTGTGGTTTAGTGTCAGAAAATTCTAGCACTACTTTACTTTGGAAAGGGAAGGCCTGAATAAAGTCACCATTAAGAGGAGAAGAAGAGCTGTGATGTGGGTAAATGAATGCCCAAAGACCGATGTCCTGTCCTATGATATCCCCCCCCCATCCTCTAGCATTCAGATGGCTCTGGTAGATTTTGGTGATTTTTCCACAGAGAATGATCATGATTTTAAACATCATCCTCATGGGAGATATTTGTTTTTTCTTTCTTATCTTTCTTTCTTTCTTTTTGATTTTCTGAGATAGGGTTTCTCTGTATTGTTTTGGAGGCTGCCCTGGAACATGCTCTGAAGACCAGGCTGCTTGAACTCACAGAGATCCACCTGCCTCTGCCTCCTCCCTAGTGCTGGGATTAAAGGTGTGCGCCACCAACGCCCAGCTGAGATATTTGTTCTTATTTCTGAAAATCTCATCTCTTTTTTTCTTTTCCCAGTTAGTAAGTTAAGCTTGTGAAAAACAAGATTGACATTCAAAAAGGCAAAATGACACATGTGTGTGGTATTGCAAAAACCAACAGTTCTTCCTAAAGTAGGATGTGTGGGTCCACGGATCAGGTAAGGTTCTCAGTCTAGGAAGATAAGCCTAAGGGGTCAGAGTCAAGGGTATTGTTATTATGGTTCCTTCAAATTCCCAGCCATCCCGTGTTTTCACCTCTACCCTACCAGGGCTTTCTGAGACGTGACTCCAGAAGTATCTCCAAACCCTGTGCACTGTCCAGAACACTGACGGTCATGCTGGTTATTCCCCATGGGGGACTTCTATGCAAGTCTCACTTCAATGCCAGCCAAGACACCAGCAATGGAAAGAATGCAGTAGGACTATTGAGGGCAGAGTTCTGTGCTCTAATGGTGTCAGGATTGAGGGGATAGAGGGCAGGCCAAGGAGGAAATAAGACTTCATGTCACCTAGCACTTTGAGCCATAGTTGCCTAGTAGAAGTGGTGATGGTCACACATCAGTTTGGAGAATGCTGGATGGTCAAAGGAGATGGCTCTGCTGGCAAAACCCTTGTCCTGAAAGCATAGGATGGGAGTTCAATCCCCAGAATCCATGGGAGAAGCAGAGTATGCTGTGCTCTGTAATGCTGTAATACTAGTGCTGGGAGAGGGAATAGAAATGGATGAGTCCGTGGGGCTTGCTGGCCCGATAGCTTACACTATTCAGTTTGTGCTTGGCCAGTAAGAGACACTGACTTAAGAAAAGGTGACTAGATAGTGATAGAGGAGCAACATGACATGTGAGGTTATCCACATGTTTACATGCACCTGCACACACATGAACATACAATTGCAGTTGTATGCAAAATTCCACATGTGCACGCTTGCGTGTTTGAATAGAGGGTACCCCTGGCTCCATTGGTTGTCCAAAGGGGTCACTATACCCCCATCATAGTGAAAAACAATGGTATGGCTAGAGACTCCAGACATGGAGTATTAGTTAACTTCCTTCTCTCTATGACAAAATACCCTACAGAAGCAGGGTAAAGGAGGAGAGCATTCTTTGGCTCACTGTTCAGGGGATACAGTCCTTCATGCTTGGGAAGGCATGGTGACTAGAGTGGCAGGAGAGTATGAGGCCTGTTCACATCTTTTTAGATCAGGAAGCAGAGAGCTGTCAGCAGAGCCAGATATAACCTTCAAGGCCCCCTTCCCAGTACCTCACTTTTGCTAGCTAGTCCTCATGTTCTATAGGTTCCATAGTCTTCCAAAATAGCACCACAAAGCTGGGGACCAGTTGTTCAAATACATGAGCCTGTGGGGCACATTTCACATTCAAACTGGTACATGGAAACATGATTTATTTATATCAGTCCAAATAGGCAAGACTTTGTTGCGTGGGGTGTATGGGGGAACCCTGCCTTAGGAAAGTAAGGTTCAGTTCTCACTCATGTTCCAGTAGGAGCTGGGGTGCTGT
Organism: Cricetulus griseus; assembly: GCF_003668045.3. Classification (NCBI taxonomy): domain Eukaryota; kingdom Metazoa; phylum Chordata; class Mammalia; order Rodentia; family Cricetidae; genus Cricetulus; species Cricetulus griseus. Next base: position 117,121,091 of record NC_048604.1, on the reverse strand, counting down.
TCTCACCGCCACCCCCAGAATCCAGGCTGAGAAAAATCTTTGACTCCGTGTAACTTTGCTTGGTTGGTTGTTCTCTTCCAGAGTGCTCAGGTTTCATTGGCCTAAACAAGTAACAGGGCCACTAGTCACAAAACAGGTAGGGACATCCGATCCAGTGAAGTGGCCAAATAGAGAACAGGATTATTTGTGAAAGGTCTTCATGACTACTGCTGCGACGACATAAGGCCAAGGGACATAAAGCTATATTCAACAAATACCGTACACCATAAAAAGAATTTCCTTTTCATGTTACAGGGAATTAAGATGAGATGAGGAAAGTAGGGGGTGGGAAGATAGCAAGGAAGGAAGTGCAGGGGGCTTTTGTTGGGCAGAGGCAAGAACACATCTCACAAGTAAGTCAGTGTTTTTCTGCAAAGTGAACTCTGTAGCTCATAGCATTCCCCAGACTGCGGTCCCAGGAAACCAACTCCTCAGGAGGGAGGGGCAATGCTTTCAGTTTCTCGAGCTCCATCTTTTCTGGAGCTGTTCTAGTAAACAGCCGGGCTCCAGCACTCTGCACTGGGTTCCTCACGGCTCCCTCGCTTTCCTATGCACTTCTTGGGAACAATTTACTCCAGTTCATTAGTGAGCATTTGAAGGCCAGGCATGTCTAGTCAAAGCCCCTCCATGCCAGACTCCAGGATTCCCTTCATGCATGAAGCCTACCTGCACACAGGCTGCAGATAGTTCGAGGGGTGTCAAAAACAGCAAAAGAGATTGCTTTCCCTAATGCTAGGACTCGATTCAGTGCACACATTGAAACGACAGCATGAATATGCTAAGCACACGTTTTTATAATAGAAAAGACTCATCCTGCGTCTCGATATGTCTGCATGTTTTAAAAACACCAACTAGCTCCAAGAGCTGTGTGCCTTCCTCTGCCTCTACTCCTCCTCCTGGGCTCTGGACCTAAAGCTGTGCTTGGTCCTCAGAAAGCCATGCTGACATGTCTGCCATCTTGGGGCCACTTGCAAGCCCCACTCACTGCTTATTATGGAGGAGTGAAGTGGCCTGGTTACACTTTCCAATGTTCCTGTGAGAGATGGACCACACTGGGAGAGAGCCAGGGACAAATGGAGAAATCTTGGGAATGGCATAGAGCTAGATTGCCTTATATTGGCTGGACTGGTTTGGGTTCCTTCCATTGTGCCATGGCCTGGGTAAGACTGTGAACTTTGACCTTCAAAACCTACACCCCCATATCAGTCAGCTCTTGCCATCCTTGAACTACTCAGAGACCAGTGCTTCTTCTAGCCTAGGCTCCACAGGTCTTCATGGGGCTTGCTCACACATCTGGTCCACAGCTGGTATGACGGTTGGTGCTGGCTGTGACTTATTTTCCAGTGGTGTGAGGTTTACTGTTGGTCTTCAGCTTGACTGGATCAAGTGACATTAGGAAACTGGTAGTGCACATTTGTGGGTGTGTCTATAGGGTAGGTTTCCAGAGAAGACTGGTTTTGAGGTCAGCAGGCTAAATGCTGAGGCACTACCATGAATGGCCACTGTCGAATAGCTGTGGTTCAGGAGACATAAAAAGTGGAAGGAAGGAGAAGAAACCGCCTTGTGTAGTATGCTCCATTCTTCTTGAGTCCCCCTGGTTTGCTGTTACCGTCACCTGTGGGTGTCACACACCCACTTCCTCAGCCTTTTGGCTGCTACTTAGGGATTTGGCTCTCTCAGGAGCTTCCAGACACTCAGCCTCCAGCTGAGTTAACTTCACTGGGGAACCCAGTTTCTTCTCAGCCTGAGCCGTTTCTGGTGCCCTGAAGTTGTACACAACCATTGTGACAGTATCCAGCCTCTCCCAGGCCTGTCCAGGTCCTCTGGAGATTGTGACACTCCATCATCATCGACAAAGATTGTAGTGGAGGAGTTACAAAAGATTAGTTTCAGAAAAAAAGAATCTCCTAATACTGCAAATCAGTTTATGACTCTGTGTTGGGCCACATGCAAGTGGCTGCCCCATGGCTGGCATGAGTGTAAACCAGTCTAAGAAATGTATGCCAACACTGCCTTGGTTCTGTTCTTCTAGAGAACTTTGGCTGATGAATGTGGCATCACATTCTCTTCTCGGCTGGTGTGGGCTGGTTCATATGGTTACCTTAGGGCTCCAAGAGAAACAAGCTAAGTCACACTGTAAGGGTGAGTTTGTGGTGACGATCTGTGTTCATTTGCATTTGGCCACTTCTGAAGCCAACTTTGCCAGGCCACTTCTCTGTTTGTATTTCCCTTTCCACCCCACCATCCAGGGTGCACAGCCATCAGGGGCCCCGTGTGTACCACCTTGTGAGAGATCTAGGGTACTATTACAAACTGCCAAAGGGAGCCTCTTTTTTGGGGTAAGATTTGGCTATATAAGATTGGAGGGGGAAGTCCAGAATCATTGAAATTATACAAGACAGAAAGCTTTCTTTTTCAGTCTAAATATGCACTGTAAGAGTCTTGGTAAAATCACCAGGGACCAAGGGACCTTCCAGACCATCAATTTACTACCACTAGCGAATGACTCCTTTGTCCTCACAATCTATGAAGGCTGCCACAACTCCAGTCACCCCTTCTACAGTCAGTAATATGAGTGTGTGTGTGTATGTGTGTGTGTGTGTGTGTGTGTGTGTGTGTGTGTGTGTGTGTGTGTGTGTGTAATCCTTGTCTAAAAGAAGACCTTCTCTAGTCTCAAATCAATTCTGGTTTAAGAATGGCAGACTTCTCAGTTAGATTCCTGAGTATAGGTTATGCCTCCAGCAACCATGTAGGCAGGAAATCAGGAACCAAGACTGAGGTGGCTCAGAAAAAAAAGCTAGGTACGTTAATGCTTCAAAGAACTCCTCTGGGACCAAGGGAAAGAAGCAGGATAGGTTTTGTGGGTCTGGTGGGGGGCTTTTTGCAGAAATATGTTTTTCCCCAAACAACTTTATGTGACTGGAAAATTACAAGACATCTTTGCACACATATCTCATTTGCTTAGCCCTCACACAAGCAGTGGATTATGATTCGTGGGGCACAGGGCCAGCTCTCCTGCTCTTATGACCCCAGGGTCACCTCTTCCATCCACCTCAGGCATAGAAGGGTGGTGTGGAGGAGGGCATCTCTCCATTGCCCATGCCACCATATGGCAGATGAGGGACAGGGCCAGATCTCCCAGTCACATACTTCTCTGGGCCAGCTCACCTGTGCTCCTGTCAACATGGCCAGCTCAGCTGTGCTGCCCAGACAAGGCGCACAGCCTGCTTTTCCAAGTGTTGCAGCTAGTAAAGGGGAGGGTTAGTTCCCTCACCAACTGGAGGCAGTAGGGGTGAGGGCATCTTTGCCTGGCTCCCACTGCTATACCACAGATGAGGTAGGTGGTACCAGCCATGGTCCTCTCATGCCCTCAGGGACTGTGCTATATTTTTTATTGTTACTTTATATTTTTAGATTTATTTATTTGTATTTAATATGTATGGATTTTATTTAATATTCATGCATGTATTCGCACTCTGTGCACACCTTGTGCCCTTGGAGGCCAGGAAGATGGAGTCTGATCCCCTAGAACTGGAGTTATGAATGGTTGTAAGCTGCCGAGTGAGTTCTGGCAACCAAACTCCAGTCTTCTGCAAGAGCAGAAAGTGCTCTTACTCAGCAAAACCTCTCTATACCTCCTCGAGTGGTAGTTTAGACTCTATGATGATGATCCTCACCAGTCACGTTTCTCCCATTTCTCCCACCCAACCCACAGTCAGGCAATGGACTACTGCAGTTACATTCGGCAGATGCTGTTGGTACTTGGCCAGCATCCCTGGAGGCTGACAGTTTCAGTGTGTCTCCAACTACTAGGACCTGCATCCATTGTTTTCCTTAAAGGGAGGGAAGGTCTGAAGTTCCAAGGAGGTTCAGGAGCCACTGCACCACGAGACCGGCTCCCTTGCCCTTGACTAGCTTTCTTTGAGCCATTTCCTTAGCAAGTCCAGAAGCATTAAGCGCCACTTACTCACCATGGTAACTAGATGCCAAATCTAGTTGCACACCTTTCCTGCCCTGTGCGGCAGCGGCACAGCCCTTCACTTCTATTTGCACCTTTCTTTTGTTGCCTCTGCATCCAGGCCTTGTCGGTCTTCGCTCATCTCTGTTTCCGAAGACATAGAGACTATAACAATCTGAAAGTAGCTAATAGAATTTAGTAACTTATTCAATTTTCAAAGGTGTGCGTGTGCTTGATGTATTCATGTATGTGACCATGTGTGTGCTGGTCCTCATATGTGAGTGTGAAGGTCAGAGGTTAGTACCAGGTATCTTCCTCTGTCTCTCTCTATATTATGTTTTTTTGTTTGTTTGGTTTTTTTTTGTTTGTTTGTTTTTTTGTAGACTGGGCCTCTCATTGAACCTGGAATTAACTGATTGGCTAGACTGGCCAGCCAGCAAAGTCCTCTTGTCTCCACACCCTCAAGTGCTGGAGACCCCAAGTTACATACAATTGTTATCATATTTGACTTTTTGTGGGGGTTTTGGGGATCTGAACACAGGTCCTTACTCTTGTGTAGACATTTTCCTCAGAGCCATTTCTCCAGCCCCTCACGGCCTTTCAGAAATGGTGAAATATGCTCCAGGTTGCATGGGTCCTGTGCCCTCTCACCTTTCCCCTCTCACTGTCATATTAGTGGTTAATTATGGTGCTGTGGAGTTTGGGGTGCTGCAGATGGTATGTGGAAGGCCCCTTGGTACATGTATTTTAGGATGTATGCTTATGTACTCCCGAAAGAAAAACTGGTAGAGGAAGAATTTGGGAATAGTAGTGTATGTGGAGCAGGGAGAGAGGGCAGGGAAGGTATCCCATGGATGCTGTGTTTGCCCACGAGTTATGTGGTAGTTAAGGGGTTGGTGGATTGTAGGAGTTCTGCTGACAGGCCTACAGTCACTACAGTGTGCTCCTTGGAGTTGGGCTCTCCTGCTCTTCACCGAATCAGTATTTTCCTGGAAACTAAAGGCAACTTCTCCAGTGTGCCCTGCACACAGAGTTTCCCGGGACATGGCTGTTCGGTGATGTAACTGGAAGAGTCTTAGACAAATTGAAATCCTTGCTCACCTCAGTGACACACCTTTGGCAGATTCCCTGTTTGCAGAGTCTGCTTTCTACCCCCCCACCCCCGCACTTGGGTACCTTGCTTATTTCTCCCTTCCTTTTGCATCCATGGACTACCTTTGCCTCCAAATACATGCACACCTGTATTTTCACAATTGTCCCTCAGGCTGTCATTGTATTGTTTTTCTGTAAGTACAGCTGTGTGCCCCTTAATGATGGGAGCACCTCTGAGAACTGCATCATCAGGTAATGTCACTTGTGTGTGAACAAATGGAATATGCTTCCGTAAACTAAGAGCACTGTGACATTGCTAGGAAATAGAATCTCACAGGACCATGATCAGACAGATAGCCCTACACTGCCAGAAACCGCATTAGGATACACATGACACGATTTCCTTCCCATTCCAAACATGGGGACAAGTGGAAGAGGGAGCTGAGCAATGGAGACCATATTCCTGGAGAATAAGCCTAAGCAGCAGGAACTAGCAAGACTTGAAGTCTCACGATTTACGTTGGTTTGAGTTCTCAGAAATAGACTCCTAGACAAGGATTTGATAACAAGCAGTTTATTTGTGAGCTGCTCCTAGGAAATACACATATGTGAGGCAAAGAAAGGTTAACGAAAGCCATCTTTCCAAGGCTTGCTGTGGTTGGGGAACTCTGAGAGATAGGTGAAACACACAGTTAAGATACTCATGCAAGAGTGGGGGATCTGGAACATCTATCCATTAACTTCTTGACTCATCACTGGAGGGTTGCTTCTGGGGCCTTCAACTCTCAGAAACATCTGCCTGGCCCTGTACACGGGGCTGGGATCCTCCTGTGGCCTTGCTATACACCAGTCACCTTTGAGTGTAGGCAAGGGTTTGTGTACTTCAGCAGTCCTGTCCCCGTTCCACTGTTGCCATTGTATACTATTGTCGCTTGTGTCAGTTTGAGTTCTGTTCCTAGTGCTGGAAAGCACAAGAATTTGGACTAGCCTATCTTCCTTCCCTGGCTGCTCTACCCCTTCCATGAGCTCCTGAGCACTTGTTTCCTGTGCCCTTGGCTCTGACAGCTGTTGTCCTCCAAGAATTCTAGGCCTTCTTAATGTGGAAGTCCTTCGCTCAAGATAGAGAGAAGGCTTGACTCAACTAGGTAGCAACTGCATGCGGGGCAAGTGTATCCTGCTCAACCACCCTGTGAAGTGAGCACTGGTATTGAGTGTGCTAAGTGGATGGTGTTCAGAGAGATCCAGCAACTTCCTAAAAGTCACAAAACTGGAAGAGGACAGAGCAAAACACTGAGCCCAGATCTGGGTGGCCTTGAAGACCTGCTTTGCTGCTTTCATGCTCACCAGCTGTCATCTGAGCTCTTTGGTATCTTCTCACCCCTGGACACTGCTGCCCCCAAACTATCCCTCCACCAATCCCCAAATAAAACCACTGAGCATTACATCTTACAGCCTTTGTCCTGTCTGTGTTAACTCCTTCCCAGCGCCCAGCTCACTTAATATAAAGACTTTTCTACCCTTATAGCTTGGTCTACCTGTGGTTGGAACACTGGGGCTTGTTACCACCTCATTGTGCAGATAAGAAAGCTGAGGCCCAGGGAGGCAGCATTAGGCCACACAGCTGCTGTTGAAATAATGCAACTTGGAATCCAAGTTCATCTGTCCATCACGGGCATTTCCCTCAACTCAGTTTACCAAAGCTTAATGTTCTAACCTGCTGTCCAGGTTCTCATGAACAGGAGCACACGTGGCTTCACTTGATGGTCAGGTTATGGTTGTTGTCATTGTAAAATATCTGGCAAAATGAGTCTCCATCTCCCCAGATGTACCTCTGCAAAAGCCTAATAAGACAGTGCTCCCAGAAGCTGGGAGCAAGAGAAAGGGATGGCTCCATCTTCTAGTCTCTCTGAGAGGATCAGGCCCCAGCAATGACCCCATTCTTCAGGAGCTGGGCAGAGTTCACACTGGGGCTCATGTGGCTGTGGTGACATGGAGTGCTTACAAAGTCCACAGAGGCAAGGCTCTATCAGGGGATCAGGGGCTAGGAAAATGCAAGCCCTGCTCAACTGTCGCCCAGCAACACCACATGCAAACATTTGCTGACAGGAAGAGTAGAGCAGCTGTAAAGCTGCCTGACAGGGAGGTGACCGGGCAGCAGGGAGAGGCGGAGGTAGACGGTATGTAATTGCCAAGCCGGAAGGCTGGCCTGTGGCCAATGTACTGAATTTAACCACCCGTGTCACTGCCCTCCACATCCAAGGAGGATAGTGCCTGCGGCCATGTTTCTAGGCTCAGTGCCCTGTCAGGCCCTGGGCTGGGCTGATGCTGTGAGGACATAGTGAGGTCAGCTTTCAGCTTGGCTTCTCACTGAGACACCCGACTAGCTCTGACTCTCGGGTGCTTCCTGGATCAGGGCCACCTTTGCTTCATCTGCTCAGTTGGCTGTCCCCAAACCTCTGCCAGCTCATGGCTCTAAAGCCAGCCTTGAGGGAAGAAGTGGGGACCACAAGGTGTCTTTTGGCACTGGCAAGCTCAAGCTGTTCAGCTTAAGGCAGAAAAAAAGAACTTGTGGCTCCTAGGTCAGCTTAGGGCGTCTAGAAAAAGTCTTCCCTTGGAAGGCTGAAGATTCTTCCAAGCTCTTTCTCCCACAGCTGCATTCAACCCTAAATTAGCCATGAAGCCTCTTCAAACACACCCTCAGTGGCTACACAGGGAAAATCAGGGAAGGGCTTGAAGCAGGGAAAGGCAAAGTGATGTTGTCGCCGTGAATGCAGAAAGGCTGCGCTTCCCTGGCTTATAGGTCACTGGGCAGGGAGCTGTGAAATCTGATAGCACTCTCATAATGTCCAAGAAACAATTATTCCCAAGGAAGCATATTCAAGCCTTTAAATACAAACCACTGTTTAAGAAGCTCCAAAGACAGGCAGAAACAGTGGCAACTGTCTGTGGCTCCCCCAGTGGCCCATCCTTCCCCCACAGCTCCTGGAGCTGAAGGCTGCTTTCCAACAAGCTCCCTGTTTATCAAGGCATCAACACTGACATCTGTGGACAACTTCTGCTGAGGCCAGCCAGCAGGGAGGACCATGGGCTCTCCACAAGGGATGGCTACAGATAGAGCCACCAGGGCAGGTCTGTGGCTCCCTTCCCAACACTGTTGTATCAGTCTCCGATAGTGCAGTGGGAGTCCCCGTGGTGACACCTGTGCCTCTGTGTATACACCCCGGTGTGAGTGTGACTCTGTGTGCGCATGCGTGAACATTATGTTGCTGGAGAAAATGACATCTGGGGAGGGCTCTCCAAGGAATTGTCTGAGAACAGAGACAATTCCTCTTCCTTCCCTCTCAAGCCTGTGTGCATGCCTGAGGTGTGCATGGCATGCCATAGCTCCTTCCCTCTTACCTTCTCCTTTCATTAGCCTCCCTTTTCTTTCCCTTCAGAGTCTACCTTACACAAAGTTCTGGCTGCTTCTCTAAGGTGAGTTTCAATTCTGCAATGTGCTCCTTGGAGTTACATAATAAGTCTGGGTTCCCAGTCCTTTTCAGGATAGGAAGCCCACCCATTGCCTTATTCTGGGGATCTGAGTCATCTGGGTTTGGAACACCTTGACCCTACTGCAAGTCTCCTTCTGTTCTTGGTCCTGGCCCTCAGCACCGCCTTTAGAGAACTTCCTTGACTTCCACTGAGTATTTTGGGTCTGTGTTTCCTCCACATTGCTCATCTCATCCCGCGCAGGTGTACACACCAGCTTCTCAATCTTCCTCCTTTCTCTCTGTGCCTTCAGGATCCTGGAATCCATAGCTCTGGCCTCAGCCTGTGGCCACTTTCCATTCGAGGAAGATCAAGGTTCCCCTCACCTAGATGCTTCTGCATTTCTGTCACTGTCCTTTCTGTCAATGCTGAGACTCGCTGGAATCCTTCATCATCTACTTCCAGTTCCCAGAAGCACAGCAGCCTATTCCTGGGCCAGCCCATGCCCAAACTCTCACTTCGAACCTCTTGCTATGCCACCCTAGCACTTCTTGAGGACTCCACAAAACAGTACCCCCACTCCAGTCTCCACCCTTACCAGACTCTTGACACTTCTTTTTATTTGATGGTAGTGATTCTGGGGAACAAAACCCAGGACCTTAGGCATGCTCGACAAGTGTTCTATCACTGAGCTACTTCACCAGCCCAGATGTTGACCTTTGATCCCTATTGCATATAGCCTCTGGAGGACCCTTCTCCTGCTGGGTGCCTACCCTACCTCTGGGCTTTTGTCTGGTCATTTTCTCCCTGAGTAACGTTGATCGAAATGAGTTAAGAGATTCAAAGGCACACTTTGTGGATTTGAAAAAATAATGATCATGATTACAAAGCAAAAGTACTATGAGATGGAATGGGCTCAAATTCTGAATTCTCAAGCAAGGGGCTTCTGATAGTGTGTGCAAGGTGGAGAGCAATTGAGGAAGATTCCCAAATCTACCTGGCCTCCATATGCACATGAATACACATGAACACACACACACACACACACACACACACACACACACACACACAATTTGAGCTAGATTGAGTTACATATCTCTCTGTGTTTAGAGATAGAGGCCATGACTTCTTGAATGCTCACTCACTGTCTTTTGGCTGTTTTCAGCATTGGCACATCATTTTGTTTTCTATGGGGCAAAACTCATAGATCCAAAGGCACAGATCTCTTACTGAGTGGGCCTCACTGGATCTGTGCATTGTTGTTACTGATAGAATCTTGGATGGCTTCAGTCACATCTCATCACATCTTCCAGGTCCCCACCCATGGGCACAGTTACCAGGTACCCGAGGTTTCATGCATTGCCTGTGTGAATTTAGCCCTCACAAACACCTGTGATGTGAGAACTACCACCATCCCCCGTTTACAGAACTGGGTAAGTCAAGGCAGGGAAAAATCACCTGACTAAAGTAGCACAGGGAACTAGTTTTGTAGACAAGACTTGACTCTAGGGAGACTAATTCTTACCTATTCTGTCCTGCTGTCTTTTAAATGTATTACGGATACACCATTTGTTTTCCAGGCCAGGGTATTTTGAATTCCTGTGTCAGGCCAGTGTAGGAGTATTATGGCTGCCCTCCAGATTTATGTCAAACCTCTCATCTGAGCATGCTTGAAACAGCTAGAAAGCACAACTGATTTCTTGTCTTTCCCAGCTGTTTGGGAAAGTCTTCTCACCGTATCCCGAATCCCATTGGTGCCATGCAGCACCTCCTCACCTTGGCAGCATGCTACGAAGTGGATGCCATCCCATAACCAAATGCTCTGTTCCATCATGTGTGCCTCCAGGGATGCAACTCACTGGAGAGCCTGTACCTGCTAGACTAGGTGGCCTAACAGTTTGCATTTCCGGACTGGAGAAGCTGGCATTAGGGCTACCCTTGGGACGCAGCAAATTGTCCCTGGGCCCACACTTTGGTGCCTGCTTAATTTTGCAGAACGCTGTAGCCAGAATGTTCTGCGTTGAAAACGATTCTGCACAGTTACAGATTGCACTAACGAAAACCCCAGTCGCCTTTCTCTAACACTATAACACACAGGTTTTAAACCAACACAACAGCCTCATTTCTATTATTATTCCCATTGTGTGGGTGAGAATGCTGAAGCCCTGGGAGGCACCTAATAAGTGATGATAGGATTGAGGCACACAGCTGTGTTTCCTGGCCTGGGGTGAATAGTCTGCCCTGTCCACATCACGAGGAATTGGCCTTGTCAATTTCCCAGTCAGACACTGGCCACTTTCCATGTGCCGGGCACTGTGCCGAATACTGGGGAAGGTAGAGATTATGGTAGAATTTCTAGGCCCAGAAAAAGAGTCAAGGTCAATGTGGTAAGAGCCGTGATTGTGTGACAAATAGAAGACACTGAAAAGACTGAAGAAAAAAACTGAGACCTCTCAGTTGGAGAAGTAGATTCTTTGAAAGAAGGTTCTGGAGAAGTGTCAACAGCTTCTTAAAAATTTAATTTGTCATCATCATGACCATCATTATTATGTGTATGTTTATGTGTATGTATGATTTATTTGGGCACTCATGCCACCACACTTGTGTTGAGGTCAAAGGACATTGTGGAGTCTTATTTTTCCTTCCATCATTATGTAAGTTCTGGGCACAGAGCTTAGATCACTCAAACTTGCATGCCAGGCACTCTACCTACTGAACCATCTGGCTGCCCTTGCCTACATAACAATGCATAGGCTGGCTAGTGATATGGGCCTCAGAGATGACAGCCTAATTTCTTCAGTCTTCCCCAGGCTGGTTCTGGATGTACCATGGGTCTGGGATTTCTTCTTCTTCTTCTTCTTCTTCTTCTTCTTCTTCTTCTTCTTCTTCTTCTTCTTCTTCTTCTTCTTCTTCTTCTTCTTCAACTCCTCCTCCTCCTTCTCCTCCTCCTCTTCTTCTTTCTCCTCCTCTTCTGTAAGGATAACTTTCTGCAGCTGCCCGAGCCCCGCTGCCACATGGGTGCCCAAAATAACACACAGAGACTTATATTAGGTACAATGCTGCTGGCCAATGACTAGGATGTCTTACTTACTAGCTCAATCTTAACTATCAACCATAACTACTAATCTATACATTTTATAAGGACTTATCTTATCGAGAACACTGGCTGTATGTGTCCTCTCTTGCAGGCGATCACATGGCGACTCCACAAAGAAAGAAGAGAAGAGGAGGAAGAGAGGGATTTCCTGCTTGTCCCTGTTTATATTCTGAGTCTGCCTGCTATGTCACTTCCTGCCTTGATCACAAGACTTCTCTTTACTACATTTCCCAGAATCCTCCCCAACTCCTAGTCCCACCTGTCTTGCTTCCCTTTTGGCCAACAGTGTTTTATTTATTAACCAATAAGAGAGACATATACACAGAAGGACTTCCCCCATCACTCTTCCTCTTCCTTTTCTTCTTTACCCCTCCTTCTCCTTCTATAACTTATTAACTTTTAATTTTATGTGCATTGGTGTTTTGCCTGCATGTATGCCTATGTGAGGGTGTTAGATCCTCCTGGTTGTGAGCTGCCATGTGGGTGCTGGGAATTGAACCCAGGTCCTCTGGAAGAGCAACCAGTGCTCTTAACCACTAAGCCATCTCTGCAGCCTCAACATTGCATTTTTTCCTGATGACAAGCTCAAGATCAATAACATACCCACTTTGCAGGTGAGAAAGCTGAAAAGCCCAATGGTTCAGAGGCCCAGATGTCTTACCTTAATTTAAAAGAACTTTGAAGGGCCACCTCCACTTTGTAGGTCACTGTGGGTTCCACCAAGGCCATAGTTGTGACCATGTTACTATTCAGTTTCTCTTGTCCTTGATCTCCCATCACTCCAACTCAAGCATTGACCTTGAGATTAAACCACACTAAAATCCTCCCAGTCAATGTCCATGTCAAACTGTGCATACTAGAGAACCTCAGTGAAGGCACCATGTTAAATATCATCATCAGTGAGCAATAACAAACTCCAAAATGATCAGAATCTACTGAAAACTGATTTCTTCTATAAAAGTCTGTGAAGCTGGTTGCCACCAGGATTGTAAGGTGTGAATGCAAGATGCCTAGCTTCCTTTGGTCTTGTCACTCTGTACCCATGGCTTTCAGTCCCAAAGTTACCTCATGGTTCAAGATGGCTACTTAAATGCCCATCATTGCTCCTTTTCAGAAGGGAAGGAGGAAGCTCCCTTCCAGGACACTTTACAGCTGTTGCTTCTGTTTACCTCTTATTGCCCAGAAGTGGTCATATGGCCAAACCCCGGCTGTAAACTTGGGCTAAAAGAGGTCTTTATGGGAGGAGAGGGACATTTTCCCAGCTGAAAAGAGGGGTTCTGTGACTACAGGAGAAACGGTAGGATGTTTGCTTTAACTAGTCATCTCTGAGTGTACAATCCTGTGCTAAATAATCTTCACTGTCAACCTAGCTGGATTTAGAGTCACCTAGGAGACAGGCATGCTGTGGACATGTCTGTGAAGGATTTCCAGATATTGACTGAGTAACAAAGACCCATTCTGAATACCATCTCATGGGCTGGGGTTGGACAGCATGAGGGGGCATTCCTTTCTTTGTTTCCTGGCTGCCATGATGTAAGATGTTCCATTCCACCATGCCCTCCCTGCCACGATGGAGTGACACCCCTGAAACCATGACCCAAATAAGCCCTTCACAGCAATGAGAAAAATAGCTAACATATAGCCTGCAGTTACCCAGGCAGTGTGGCCTTCCTGGGATGGCCAAAGTTGTGTGTGGCCTGGATGCATTGGGGTACTGCTACTCATCTTTGAAGACTGTCTCACATCTCCACTCCCCCACTGAACATGGAAAGGCCAGCCTGTCTTTGTTTCAAGTGTCTTTGGGTTTTTCTCCAAGCCTGTCTTCCCTCAGGAAGGATGACTTTCCCTCTTGGTAGCTTTCCCGTTCTGTTTGCCCCTGTGCTCCACTCCTTCACTTTCTCCCAGGGCAGAGACATTCTTTGTTTACACACAAATAATTAACTGTTACTGGCTTCTAGCACGCAAACACACAGGCACAAAGACAGACAGACAGACAGACAGACAGACAGACAGACAGACAGACAGACACACACACACACACAACACACACACACACACAGAGAGAGAGAGAGAGAGAGAGAGAGAGAGAGAGAGAGAGAGAGAGAGAGCTGCCATGGTTGCAGATAATGTGATATGCAGCAGGCTCACAGGATGGGGACAGTTTACCACCCAGCAGTGACTGAAACCAGAGGGTCTATTCTGATTTTATTTCTGCTCCAGCCCCTTTGTCCATTTCCAGCCCCTTCTTCACACCTGGTGGGCAGGACACCGCGATCCTTGACCATGAAGCTATGATAAGTGGCTCCCCTCCAAGTGTATGTATATTGTCAAGTTCACCCTCTGCCCCAGCCTTTTTGCTGAGGCAGTGGAAATGGTGTTTGGGGAGTGCTGACAGCGTAATTGCACAAAGGAGAGGAAGCAACTGAATACAGCAGAGAAAAGGGCTCTGTGCTCCCTAAAACTCTGAAAGCAAAGCTTGTGCAACTATGTACTATACACACAATCACCTAGGAGGAAGGGTCACCCTGGGTGTGGGGGTGCAGCTTTAGGCCCAAGGACCACACTTTGGGCAGTGAGGATTTACAGTCATTTTCACATTCATTCTTCCCTTTAATCCTCCCAGTGACCCTGTTTTACAGATGAGGGAATTGAAGATTGCAGATGCCAAGTAACTCGCGTGAGGTCCCTGGCCAGCCAGCCGGCGGCTTTCTGTTTAGTATGTAGAGCCGCATCTCCAAGTGAGCTAGAGAGAACATTTCCTCATGTGGGGGCTGGGGAAGATGGATCAGGCTCAGAGGGTCAGAGGAAGCCTAGGATGTGTCCTGGATGAGAGCCCAGAGGCCTTGTTTTTCAAGTACCACGAAACCAAGACACACAGAGGAAAGAAATGGCTTGGGGGAGCGTAAAACAGGATAGGATTAAAAAAATAGGGGTTGAATATATCATCTTCGGGGCCCGGCCAAGCTGGACTTCATTACTAAGCCATGTGCCTGGAATTTCTCAACCTGGGCAGCAGTTGTCTTTGGGAAAATGCTTGCACTTTCTGAGATCTAATCTTTGTGTACTGCCTGCAAATGTCTTGATGCCGATTCACAGAGGAGGAGGGGCTCCTGAAGGTGAACAAGCAATAGAGCTGTCATTTGGAGAAGGGCGTCCGGTCTCCAGGTAGATGGATGGGTGAGAGGTGGGGGATGGCTTCACTTGGTGGTGAGTTGCGTGCCCAGAGTCAGGCACTAGATGAAGTGATGTGAGGATGGAGCTTTGCACTGAGCAATGAGCTCATTGTGCAATAGTTGTTAATTATATTAATAAATCAAAGGCTCTTGAAATATGATGGGAAGAGTTTGATGTCAAGTATCTCCCTGCCATGGGTCAGGAACATCTGCTGAGAGCCACCAGAGTCAGGATCCTTGGGGATGCTGTAAGTTGTTACAGTGCCTAGAATCCATCAGGGAGACTCAAAGTGCATGAAGAGGCTCTTAATGAACAGGCCACCTCAGGGGTCTGCAAGGGGTCCAATAGATAACAGCGCAATCCTATTCAAGAGTCCCTGGCTAAGACCAACAGGATGTTCCATCTAACATTCTTCACAGATGGAGCAGAGAAACAGATGAAGGGGTAGGACTGAATGGCTAAGTGTTTGATTAAGGAAAATACCCATGGGAGCCAAAAGGCTGTGTCTCACCCGAGTGAAGGAGAGAGGGCACAGAGGGTGACAGGTGGCAGCATCCGAGACTGCCTTGCTTTCTATAGATAGTTCAGCAAATCTTGGAGACTAGGCTCACACCAAAGCCGGCTATTAGGAGACCAGTTCCTTTAGGTAGACCTGCCTTTGGACACTACCACACTCATAAACTGTCAGAATCCAGCAAGAGCTACATAGTCCTGACCTAAGAGCCAGCATAGATTTCAGAGCTGTGTCTGTGGGAGCTCACTGTCTTACATTCCCTGGAGTCAGAAGTCCATGAGGCAGGTTCTCGCAGATGCTATAGTTTCTCGTACAATTACTTCCCAGTAAGTTGCCTTCTGGAAGAAGAATAGACGTAGAACTTTAGTGGGACAAGGACTCAAGCCAATTGCAGTGCCTCGCCTGTAGTTGTCACTCTATAAATACGTTGTTAAATGACTCAAAACCAAATCAAACCAAACCCTGGAAAATGAATCCCGTGCTGGAGGACTTGTTTTTGTTTTGCTAAATGTACTCCAAATGAGATTGATTCATCTCTTTCCTAAATATCCCCCTATTGTGACATTAATCTATTTTGGCAATGGACCTCCGGGACCTCACAATGCCAGCTGTGAATGTCTTGCATGGTGAGTGGCCTGGTGGCCTGGCCTGCTGGGCTCTTGAAGTCTTTCCAGCTGCGTGTGGACAGCGAGGCTTTGCTGTCTTAGCTCACTCAGGGACAGCCTTGGTCCAGCAGAGCCACCTTGGGGTCAGATTAGCCATGAGACAGGAATCTGAGTAAAGGTTCACTTTGCTTCTGGAAGGCACGGCTGTGTGTGTGTCTTTCATCACTGTGGCTCCCTCCAGTCCCTGCTCCTCTGTCGGGCATGCACTGTATTTGTCCCCTTGGAGACCGTGTCTGCAGCAGCAAGACTGCAGCAGACCCAACAGCCAGCTGAGCACTGGGGCTGGGACTGGCAGAAGCCACAAACATTGAGAGTTTGGGCTTAAGATGAGGGGCAGAAGGAGGAGTAAGCTACAGGACTGGCCTCTGAGGCCTTCAAAGACTGATGGGATCAGGGCTCCAGGGACAGTCCCTGCTCTGCTTCTCTGGGGACTGGAGAGCCATCCCTGATGTGTGTTTTCTTCTGACAATGCAGGCGGATGCTCCACATCCATCTTCCCAACACAGGCTTCTGCCTGGAGAGGAAGATAAAGCAGCTTGTTCCTCCCGCACTAATGCATTACTGCAGTGTGGCCTGTGGCAAACAAGGACCAATTATTGAGTATGGGTGTGGGTGTGAGCCTGTGTGTGCCCACGTGAGAATTAGGAAGCAGAGCTAAGGCTGCAGAGAGGTAATGAAAGAAAGGTAAATTTCTTATCTGACAGTTAGACCACGAATAACGGTTTAAACAGGACCTGCAAAAGCCAGTAGCTGAGAATCCCAAGACAACAGTCAGGCAGCAGTGGTGGGTAGCACATCCATAGTGCGTGTATCCAACAGGCCCTGCTCTAAGCTCTTTACATATATAAATTCATTTAATCCTGACATTGGTTCATGAAGAAAGCCCTCCTGCCACCGCCATTTTATAGATAGGCAAATAAAGTCTTGGGAAAGCCCAATAACTTGCTTCAGGTACCACAGCGTCAGTCCTGTCCCAATGCTTTTCCAGGACATAGCGTAGGTACTGCAGTCACCTTGCTGTTCTGCAGCAAGTCCTTTGGCTTGAGTGAGGAGAAAACGTCCAAATATATCCTAAGTAAGAGTGAAGGCTTGCAAACCCCCCACCATACTGCTTAGGTCAAGGAGAAGCTTAGTCCTCATGTCTGAGAGAAAAAAGAAAGGATCCCCACATCCCTCACTGTCTGCTACCTAAACCCCTTGGGTTGACACCAGAAAGGTTTGGAAATGTTGGAATGGGTGGTGCATGGGAATTGCTTTGGGAAACAAAGTCTGCCTCTGTACTATTTGCTTGTTCTTTCCTTCCTAGGAGTTAAGTGGCCAAACAATTGTAGTCACGTGTGTTTTGCAGTGTTTGGGGCTGTGAATGAACCCATGCAGGGCCTGGGAGCTGTGGAGGCTTAGACACCTCTCTCTGATCCCCGGACACCGTGCAATGAGAATTGATACTCAACATGCTGTGCTCTGCAACGCTGCAAATGCCTTTTGATGATTAAAGAAAGATTGGATTGTTGCGCCTTGTTTTGGCATTACCGTATGTCTTATTGTATTTTTTACTGTATTAAGACTCATTAACCTTTGAAAACTGGTTTTGTGGACATGAAAGCTGTTCTGGTTCCCTGTTGTTGTGTGACAAATCACCCCACAGTTTAGCGGGCTGAAACAAAACCAGCCATTGTATTATCTCCCGCCGTTTTCTGTGTGTCAGAAATTGTATGGGCTCTGTGGGGCCCCTGACAGCAGCTGGCTGGAAGGGGGCTGGGGCTGGAGTACCAAGGGAGGGACACTGGCTGCCCATTTTTCTCCGGCCCTCTGTATACTCTTTTTAGCATCAGCTGTTTTGAGCTTTGTCACAACTTGGGGCCTTCATATAGTGAGATATAACCCATGGGAGCTCCAATTCTGAGCAGTCCACTAAAGCAACCAGAAACCATATTGTCTTTTATGACCAGGTATTAGAAGTCATATAGGGTCACTTTTGCCACAGTTAGACTTCAGGAGGGGGAACCCAGACTTTGCTTCCCCATTAACAGTGTCAAAGCCACCTCACAGGGAAAGGGCAGAGGGCTCTAAGACAGTATCTGGAAAATCAGAGTATGAGAGACAACCCATGACCCAGCCTGTGTCCCTGATTGGTAACCTTGGGGGCACCTGGCAGTTTAGGACAAATGCTCATAGCACTAGCTGGAGGGCTGAGTAGAGACTTTCTTGCAGCAGGCATCATGGGAAGTTAAAGCTGAAGGAAGATGGTGAGGGTTGGGCTGACTAGGGGTAAGAGAGATGGGGTGACAAAGCAGTCAGCATAGAAACAGCAAAGCCTCCATTTCCAGAGGACAGGAACAGTGGCTCACAGTGTGGGTAAGGTTAAAGGGAGAAGACAACATGGTTCAGGACATAACAGCCTAGGGAAACCTCCGATTAAGATTTGGAGATGAAAAGAGGTTAAGGGTAGGCGGCCAAGCAGCGAGTTCATGTTGAGGGTGGCTACTTCTCTTGCAAGAAGCCCTTGGAAAGAGTTTTGCAAAGGGGAAGGCCTCAGACCTCCCAGGCATTGTTGCTTAGTTTTAATGCTGTTCAGCTGCCCCCCCCCCAGCTGCCTGCACTTCAGACAAATGGGAAAAGTTCTTTTCCCAAGGGGAATGGACAAGGACTCCAGGAATACAGGTACAGGGGCTGTGGCCCAAAGCCCTGCCTGGGACCACATGGCCCAGAGCCAGGCCTACATGAGAAATTGATTACGTGGCCAACTCGACCGCTTAAGGCCCCGGCAAGCAGAGAGCTGCATCCATAAAGTGCCGCCCCCCACGCTGGGCGCCTCAGCGGCCTCTGTTTGAAGGTAAATCCATCCATAAGCCTGCCGTCACTCCGGGCTTAATGTACATGATTTCTGGCATTTACAGCAGCGCAGCTCCAAACGCTGGAAGAAACTCCAGCAGAATAATTTGCCGGGGGAGGTGAGTGGAGTGGCAATTGCTCACGGCACATCTGAACAGCTTCGGCTCCGGGGAAAACAAGTTCCCTGACAATGCATACCCCACTGGACCCTCTCTGCTAGTAACCCTGCTGCTAAGGAGGCATGTTCTGCTATGGGGAGGGAGGGCTTTGTCAGCTTTGCTGATAGAGGGTGTGTAAGGCCCTGCTTGGCTCTGGAAATAGATGCCTGCAGTAGTGAGCCAGGGAGGACCTGGGTTAGGCCTCTGATGCTTTGTAGTATATAATACAGCTGGGCAGAGGGTTGGGCTTGGCCTCCAGGGCTAAGCCCTGTGTCTGGACGGGCTGGGGGTCTGCCACCATCCCTACATCTGGTGGCTTTCTGTTCCTTCAAGAGCATCCTCCTGCATCTCTCTGACTGTATGGCTTTCTCCTCATCATCCTCAGTCTACCCCAGATTTCTTTTGTTGTTTACCCTGCTTCTGTTTCTCAGACTTTCTCCCTTTTAGTTTCTGTATTTCTTTCACCCTCTCTCTGTGCCTGTTTCCCCCTTCTTCATTCTGCTTCCCTCTCTCCCTGCCTCCCTCTCAATTTCTCTCTCTTTCCAAGACCCTGTGGAAATTCCCAACCTGAGAATGTTTCCAATGGAGTCTTCGAACCTGGCACATTGAAGCCCTTTTCTTTTCCTGGCCCAGCAGCCCCTTGGGCTCCTCTCCATCTCCCCTGCCCTGAAGGTGTTCCCAGCCAGGTAATTAGCGAGGTCCACAGTGCCCACAGTGCCCACAGTGCCCACAGTGCCCACAGTGCCGTTAGTCCGGGAAGTCTCTCCCCACAGCTATTTTTACTGAGGGTTTCTCTCTGGTCTGCTGGCTCATGGCTTGGCTCTCTGTTCAGGTTGGAGACATACATATGCACACTCCCCAGAAGCCAAGCCTCGAGGGGCTGCTCTGTTGCAGCCCATTTCCCTGCTGCAAGGATTGTATCCTTTCCTCCTGCCTCCTTTAATGATCCGACTCAAAAGTGCTCAGTAGCTGCCTGATACTGGATTCGGATGGTGCAAAACTCTTGTTCTGTTCTCTCTCTCTCTCTCTCTCTCTCTCTCTCTCTCTCTCTCTCTTTCTAAAATAGACTTTGAGGGGAGCTTCCCAAGCAAACCCTGAGATGAGGGTTCCCATATAGGGCCTTGTTGAAGGAAGTGTTTCCTCAAGCCTGGTCCAGGAGAAGGGGAAACCAGGTAGGCAAGGAGGAAGTCCAGCAGGCATGTGGTCTCTGGCAGGGGTCTTGGAGGGGAGCATCAGAAGTCACATCATGCCTCTGAGCTATCTAACCCAAGATAAAAGATCACAGGCCAGGTTTTTATTAGCAGCTATGGGGTCCTGGGGAGAGGATGCAAAGTCCCATGTGTGATCAATTCCCCATACATGCAGGTATAAAGGTTCTGAGTGGCAATCCTGGGAAGACAGGCTTCGAGTTCATACCACTGGATAACTGTTCCCAATCTTTTCAAAATTCTCCTCCAAGTATGCATGCTATAGTGGACCATAGGTATATTGGTATAAAGGGAAGCCTTCCAGTTGGTAAAGAAATCTATGTTCACTGCCTTCAAACAAAAATGACTGGTGCTTGGAACTTTTGTAGCAGGGATTAGTGAGAGTTTGTTGGTGGGGACAGCCATGATTAGGCATGTTACCTTCCAACAATGGCTTATCTGAGATACAGGGGTTTTGAGGAATTCCTTGCATAGATTCTGTAAAAGTTATTAATGTGAGAGAGCCCTTCTTTCATGGCTACCAGGTTTCATTTGGTAGTTTGGCATTAGTGACTCCACTTTGATACTGTTTGCTAATGCTCCATGACATCAAAGCCACCCTATCCAGTGGTAAGCCTAACTACCCAAGCCCAATCACTATGAATTCTTACAAAAATTTTAATGCATTCATCTAGAATTTACATATATGTCAGGCATGAATCTATAATTGCTTCACAACTCATCAAATACTTACAGTCCTATCAAGGAGTTGCTCTTGTTGCCTCTATTGTACAGACATGGAAGACACAGGCATAGAAAGGTGATGTTTCCCCAAGAGCACTCTTAAGTAAGAGTAGGCAAGAGCATTTGCTGTGTGAGGGGTGGGAACCTGAGTTTGGATCCCAGCACCCACACAAGGAGCCATGCATGACTGTGCACATCCCAATACTGTGGGGTGAAGACAGATTAGGGTCACTTGCTGGATGTCAGGCTAGTTCCTGTTTCAATTACTCAAATGAGTAAGGTGGACATTAATAGAGCAGGATTCCAGATATGCCTCCATGTGCATTTATACTTGTACGTAACAACTGTGTATACTCACCATCCCTTCGCCATCCTCCTCTGCTTCTCACCAGTCTCATCACCTAGACCCTCAGGTCTTATGTAAACTGAATTGCTATCCAAAGCCTTCAGCACTTAATAGCATCCTGTGGTTTAGATTTTAGTGGATATATTTGGGACTCATAGATATTTGGTCCTCAACACATCCATCTGGGCTGCAAGTGCTGTGCTTTTGGGAACTTCAAGGGTGCAGCTAAGGGATCTCTTTGACATAGCACACCTGGATTCTGTGATATCTTTTGCTCTCCTTCTACCCCTCCAAAGCAAAGGTTAGAAACAACCTGCAAACTTCAGACACTCTACAAAGAGGATGGGCAGTGTCTTGATGAGGTCCTCCATGTCTCACAGGCACAGTTGCTGGAGCCCTATGTAACATGGAGATAGGAAGGAAGATGGAACTGAATTTCAGATGTTGTTTGCTCATGAACTGAAAGGGTGGGGAAGAGTAAAAAGAAAAGGAAAACAAAGCAAAATAGCAGACACAAGTTATACCATTGGGGAGTCCCTCTATGGATGGCGTGGCACCTGCCCCAAATGGCTTCTGTGGGACCCTGCAGATCTGAGGGTCATCATGGGTCTATACATTCCATAGCAGCCTGGGATGATGATGAATGCATCCCAGAGAGTGGGAGAAAAGCAGCACATCTCCTTGGAGACAGAGCCATCTAGCTCTCCAAGGCACCCCAGGCCTGGAGCAGCAGCCAGAAGTACATAACTGGCTGGACCTGGAGGGCAGCAGCAGGTTCCTCCAGCGGCTCTGGCCCTCAGATCCTTCTTTCTGTGCCAGTGCAACACACTGTTCTTTTCCCATTTCTGTATATGCCTGTTGATTGCTGCTTTCCCTAGCTACTGGAGCCCAGCCTCAGGGATCGTTGTAGGACAGCTCTCTTCTCAGGGAACTGCCACAGTTTCTTCTGCTGGCCTGGAGCAACAGAGCCCGAGGGCTGCTGCTCTCTTCAGCTTGCAAAGGGTCAATAACTGTTGGCTGTATTTGAGGGCAAGGGTGTAATTCAATGTTCATGCTCCTGATGGATATGATATTTAGGTTTGACTGCCTCTGTCCCCAAAGTTACCCACTATGGAACTACACTTAACACCAGACTTTTGTTTAGCCTCATTTTCTCCTCAGGTTTCGGCCTCACTCTCCTTTTGTCCTATTGGGGGTTGGTAAGTGAATTTATCAGTGATGTGGTGGTGCTTGCCTGTAACACCAGCAGTCAAGAGGCAGAGGCAGGAGAATTGCTGCAAGTTTGAAGCCAGCCTGAGCTATATAGTGTACTTGGGGCCAGTCAAAGCTGTATAGCAAGACTCTGTCTTCCAACAAGCCATTTGCTAGGAACCCTTGTTTCAGAGCCCTGGCTAGGATTCAGACCTATAGCAGTTTTGTGCCCTGAGCCCCTTAAGAATCAATTAGCTCTTATGTCTTCTGAACAGCCCCAGCACCAACGAGAAAAGAGGTTGAGAACAAGCACATCCTGTCATCCAGACTTACACATGTGTAGTTTTAGGGTTTAACAAAGCATGGTAGGCACCCAATTCTCACTTATACATACATCCCTCTCTCCAAACAGAGGGTTTTCTGGCTCTCTGAGAGCTCAACATTCCCCCAAATCTTGACATTCCTCCAAACGAATACTCTATGCCTCGAATACCCAAGCATTAGGTATAGGAGTGCAGTGATGGGAAGGCATTTGTACAGGTAACTTACAGTGAGCTTTTACAATGTCTGTTCAAGACACCCCAAAGGCTCCTTGAGACCTGTAGGCATTGCCCCACACCTGAAGTCACTTTGGATTCCAGCAACTACAAAAGTGATAAACACTTGTATAATGTAGTCCTGAAACCACCCCCAAGCAGCAGTGAGCTGACAGACCACCCAGAGATGAGGAAAATTATCTACGATGGCAAAGCTGTCCCCTGGAGGAGGACTAATCATCTCTGGAGAACTAGTTTATTCCCTCAAGCCATAAGAACATCTTCCGAGCACCTTGTGAACAAAAAGCAAGGCAGTGATCAACCAGACCACACCTAGACTAGGTCTGCCTAATCATGTATACCTCTTGTCCTCCTGCCTCCTTTCCTTATTTTGCTTATGTCAGTGCTTCAAAGACAGACTTGACCACACTAGACTCCTTCTCACTCTCTTTTGTAAACAGTGCTAAGTAATTAAACTTATTAGTGCCTCAAACATGCTAGGCAAGTGTGCTATCACTGAGCTGTATTCCTTGCATAAATGTGCTTCCCAACTTTGTCTTGTTGATCAAATCTCCTTTCTCTGCTGTTTGCCTTCTCTTACTTTTTTTTCTGTCCTGAAACTGGCTATATAGATCTGACAGGCCTCATGCTCCCAAGTGCTGAGATTAAAAGTGTGTTCCTCCACACTCTGCTGATCTCTTTCTTATTGAGACAGGGTCCCATACAACCCAAACTGGTATCAAACTTGCTCTGAAACCAAGTGTGACCTTGAACTTCTGATGCTCCTGCCTCTATCTTCTGAGTGCTAGGATTACAGGCATGCACCGTCAAGCCTGATGTATGTCATGTTGGGGGCTGAACCCAGGGCTGCGTGTATGCCAGGCAAGCATTATGGCCACCAAGCTATGAGCTACATCCCCAGCCCTTACCTGGGTTTCTTGTTATCTTTGGGTTCTATTGCTGTGACTAAACACCATGACCAAAAGCAACTTGGGGAGGAAAGGATTTGTTTGGCGTATACTTCCATATCACACTGTTCATCATGGAAGGAAGTCAGAATGGAACTCAAACAGGGCAGGGATCTGGAGGCAGGAGCTGATGCAGAGCCCATGAGGGGTGCTGATTATTGGCTTGCTCTTCATGACTTGCTCACCCGGCTTTCTTAGAGAAGCCAGAAGCACTACCCCAGGGATAGTACCACCCATACTGGGCTGGGCCCTCCCCCATCAGTGACTAATTAAGAAAATGCCCTACAGCTGGATCTTATGGAAGCATTTTCTCAATTGAGGATCCCTCCTTTCAGATAACTCTAGCTTGGGTCGAGTTGACATGAAAAACTTTGCAGCACACTCATTAAAATTATTTTAATTAATTTATTATTATTACTTAGAATTTTAAATGCTCTCTTGACAGTTTCATACATTCATGTAATGAATTTTAGTCATTTTCACCTTCCGTGTATTCTCATCCCCCTCTCACTGGGAAACTTCTTTTCAACCAATCCCCCTCATACCCTCATGTCTTCTTTTTGTGTGTGGCCCATTGAGTTGAATTACAATTCCTTGCCATTTATGGGTGGGTGGGTATTCACAGCAGCAAGGGCAACTTCTCAGTGGCTATTCCACTGAAGAAAACCACACTGCCTCCCCTAGCAACTGTTAGTTGCCAGTGGTCCCTCGGGGAGATATGGGGCCTTACCTCACAGGTCACTTTCTCATCTAGGATGAAATGTTGATGGGCCCAATCTTGTGCTCGTCTTGTGCAGATAACCACAGCTTTAGTGATTTCATTAGTATAATGGCTTGTGCAGAAAACTCCTTTTTGCTGCACACCTCCCCATCTTCTAGTTCTTTTATTGCTTCTATCCCATCTTCATTGATGGTCTCTGAGCCTTGGATGGGGTGATTCTGTTGTCCCATTTAGGTTCAAGCGCTACACCATCACTTATTATCAGCACTTCTGGTTATAGGTTTCTGCAGTTACCACTACCTGCTGCAGCAAGAAGCATCTCTGATGAAGACTGAGCATAAAAATATTGTATGGATACAAACGGGAGTATTTAGAAGGCAGTTTCACAACATGACTGTTTAGCAAATGATGGGAGTAAGTTTCCTCACTAAGGTCTTGGAGCCACTGGTTCTTGACAAGCTTATAGAACTAGTTTGAGTTCTCTCCCATAGAGCTAGCCTCAAATCCAACCACAAATTGATAAGTTATCTCTATAGTGGTCCTGCCACCATTGCAGAAGCAGGCATATCTTATTGGAGCTCACCGGATTCACAATTGGGTAGGACTGTTCAAAGTGTTAATCTAATTAATGTTAATCAATAAAAACCAGAAGTCAGCTGGGCAGTGCTGGTGCACGCCTTTAATCCCAGCATTCAGGAGGCAGAGGCAGGTGGATCTCTATGAATTCAAGGCCAGCCTGCTCTACAGAGTGAATTCCAGGACAGCCAAAGCTGTTACACAGAGAAATCCTGTCTCAAAAACCTAAAACCAAAAGCAAACCAAAACCAAAAAACCTGGAGTCAATATTGGGGTAAAGACCTGTAAGAACAGAGAACCCGGAACAGCCACCAGTTGCCCCTTTCCTCTCTTGTTCCTCAGCCTAAAAGGCTGAGATCCTGTCTCTGCCCCACCTTATTACTTGCTTTCTCTGCCTGAGGGAATTGTAGGCATGAGCCTACCAAGTGCTGGGATTAAAGGTGTGAGCCACCCCCTCCTGGATTTTATGGTTAACTAGTGGCTAGCTCCACCCTCTGATCTCCAGGGAAACTTTATTTGTCAGAACACAAACAAAAATCATCACACAACTGTTGATTTAGCAGCCTGCATTGTACCTTCTGGTACTATGAAGGTTAGATAGTAGGGATGATGCATCCAGTTTAGCTCCAGTTTGATTACTCTATGTTCCATAGTCAAAGTTTTGTGGTATTTTCAGCAACAGGGTCTTACCATGAAGTTCTAGTGGACAAGAAAGAATAATTGCAATGGACTATATTGCTGGTAGTGGTGGTGGTGGGGTGGCTCCAGGGACTCTCTGACCAACAGCTCTTAGAGAAATATCCTACACCTAGCCAACAATATGTGAGAGATATCCCACATATTACATTTCTCATTTAATAACCCAGGGTTTCTGAAAGAACCATTATCCATCTATATGGGCAACCTCTGTTCAAAATAATTTTTTTCAAGACAGGGTTTCTCTGTGTAGACCCAGCTGTCCTGGAACTTGCTCTGTAGACCAGTATGGCCTAAAACTTATTGATCTGCCTGCTTTTGCTTCTTAGGTGCTGGGATTAAGGGAGTGTGCCACCACCACGAGCTCAAACTCATTTTTATTTAAGTTGTATTTTTAAATAAACTTATGAAATAGTAAGGTTTTGTATGGCTCTTTCATATATCCATAGATTTGGTAGATTTGGTTACCTCTTCTTTCCCCTCTTTCTTTCTTAGACTTTTCTACCCCAGCATTCTCCCTCTCTGTTTTCCTAGCCAGTGTATTCTACCATCTCCTTACTCTGATTGCCACCTCTTATCTTATCATCCTGCTTGGTATATTGAGATGGAGAACCGAATAGAGGTTGATGGGGCTGCTGGAGCCCCTGCTTTTATCTTGCAACTCCAGTAACATATTCCCCTTCAGCTTGAGGGAAAAATGGTCAAGCAAGTAGACAGTTGTAATGGGAGGAACAGGCTGTGATCATTCACAGTTTGCCACAGGAGTTGGTAAGTGCAGCCATACAGTTGTGGGCATCTCCGGGATGGAGGGATGTTGAAAAAGGGAATCCTTGTGCACTGGAAATACTTTCCCTTGAGGTCTCAATCTTCCCCGGCCTTCCTTCATTAGACTTGCTTCTCAGATTCTTCAATCTACTATTCGCCTCTTGAAACATATTGTTGTAAAGTGGGAGAGCCAAGCTAGCTCAAAACCGAAGAGGTGTGCGTGTATTCTGATTGGGACAGAAAGCTATGTCTACACCAACTATTTTAGTTAGGGTAACTATTACTGTGATGAAACACCATAACCAAAGCAACTTTTGGAGGAAAGGATTTGTTTGGTTTATATTTCCATATAGCTGTTCATCATCAAAGGAAATCAGGACAGGAACTCAAACAGGGCAGTACTCCTGGAGGCAGGAGCTGATGCAGCAGCCATAGAGGGGAGCTGCTTACTGGCTTGCTTCTCATAGTTTGCTCAGCCTGCTTTCTTATAGAACCCCAGACCATCAGTCCAGGGGTAGCACCATGTAAAATCGGCCAGGCTCTCCCATATTAATCACTAATTTTAAAAATGCAGCGAGGTGATGGTGCCTTATGCCTTAATCCCAGCACTCAGGGATCTCTGAGTTTGAGGCAAGCCTGGAGTATAGTGTGAGTTCCAGGACAGCCAGCCAGATTACTACATAGAGAAACCCTGTTTCAGGGAAACACACACACACACACACACACACACACACACACACACACACACACGAAAAGAAAAAGAAAGAAAGTTCCCTAAAGTGACTCTAGATTATATCAAGTTGACATAAAACCAGCACCATACCAAACAACCACCATATCCTCCCCTGAAGAAACTGTGACCAGTTATTACCTAGAGCTGTCTCATATTTCTGTAGCGCGTGTGTGTGTGTGTGTGTGTGTGTGTGTGTGTGTGTGTGTGTGTGTGTGTGTATGTGTGTGTGTGTGTGTGTGTGTGTGTGTGTGTGTGTGTGTGTGTGTGTGTGTGTGTGTGTGTGTGTGTGTGTGTGTGTGTGTGTGTGTGTGTGTGGTGTGTGTGTGTGTGTGTGTGTGTGTGTGTGTGTGTGTGTGTGTGTGTGTGTGTGTGTGTGTGTGTGTGTGTGTGTGTGTGTGTGTGTGTGTGGTGTGGTGGTGGGTGTGTGTGTATGTGTGTGTGTATGTATGTGTGTAGGTGTGCATGCCCTGCCTGTGCCTGTGAAAGCCAGAGGCCTCTGTCCTGTCTTCCTCAATTGTTCTCCACCTTATTTATTGAGGTAGAACCTCTCACTGAATGTGGAGCTCACTGAGCTAAACTGGCTGGCTATCAAGCTCCAGCTATCTCTGTCTATCAGTGTACTACCATTGCTGGCTTCTTACATGGATGATGAGGATTTGAACTCAGGTCCTGATGCTTGTACATGACTCACTGAGCCATATCCTTAGACCCCCTTCTGCAACTTGTCAAAACATAACCAGTTCATTTTTATGCAAGTGACTTGCTGACTTTCTTTTAATTATTTTGAGTTAAACATATATGTGGGGGTGGAAGGAGAGGTGGTGGAGAGCACCACAGTGTGTGTAGTCCGTGTGTTTGGGGAGGAGTAATGGGATGACAAATGCACACTATGGCAATCTGGTTCTTTCTGTGAGTCCCAGGTCTTGAACTCAGGTGTCAGGCTTGTATTGCTTGAGCCTTTATCTGTTGGGTAGTCTCCCCAGCCCATGGCTGGCTTTCTGTGAGTCTCTATTCTAGTTATTGTCAGTATCCCTCCCTACTTGCCTTCTGCTCAAGACTGTATTCTAGCTGCGTTGTGACGATCATATTACCCATAGGCCCCCAGGTCATCTGTTTCTCTGTTGGGTGCACCCAATGAGAAGCACCTATAGAAGGTTAAAAGTATGATGGGGGGGGGCAGGAGGTTGGGTATTGACCCACTTCAAATCTTTCTTTCTAACTCATGACATTGGCAGAAAAGAAGGTATTCTAAAGAGCCCCTTTTGTGTCTCAATCTGACTATCAGACTATTGAAACAGTGGACCCCAAAGAAATGGGAATTTC
The DNA here is from genome assembly GCF_003668045.3 of Cricetulus griseus. Classification (NCBI taxonomy): domain Eukaryota; kingdom Metazoa; phylum Chordata; class Mammalia; order Rodentia; family Cricetidae; genus Cricetulus; species Cricetulus griseus. The sequence goes on along the minus strand of NC_048604.1, from coordinate 117,092,308 downwards.
CCCATCACCTCATGCTGGGAGCAGGAGAGGCACCACACAGAGGAGGGAACTTGTCTCCCAGAAAGAGATTTCACACAGTTCTAACAACCATCAGACCATCTTACAGGATGAAGCTGAAACCCAGACAATGAATGACGGGTCAATGGTGGGCGGGGCCACACCTTGCCTGGGACTGCTTAGATGTGCAAATCCTTGGCCCTCTATTTAAACTTTGATCTCACTTAAGAACCCCAAAGACTGACTTGGGGGGTTTCCCTGCTGGATCTCTTTGTCCCTCTTCTGAATGTGACCACACTGAATAAATCTTTTATTGCTTTCCACTTTTAATTTTGTTTCCTTTAATCAGCTTAGTGAGGACAGGTGGCCAGATCTGATTTGGGGCACAGGCTGTGACCCCAAAGTTCCATAACAGTAGTAGCATATCTGTATGTACGGCCACAGCTCCTGTCTGGTAGCCGGTTTCTCATAATTGCCTTGCTGCATGGTGGCAAAGCCATTTGCTCCCAGCTCTAGTTCAGGGCGGAGCTTGTTAAAAGCCCCTGGATGCTTCACCATGCTTTGTTGCTTTCCTCAACACCGCCCCCACCTTTGTAAACAGCCTGTTCTTAGAGCCACTTCAGTTAAATTTTCAGAGTATGTGAATGGCCCCTGCTGGGTCCCAGACATGTGCAATTTAATTTTCTTGACTTAGCTCATCATGCAAGTTCTGCAAAAGATTTTTGAGGCTTAATTTTTCATCCATCTTAATAGCTTTTCTTTCCGGCTTTGTCTTACTTGGAAACTTGCTGAACAAACTTTTCTTGCTGTCTAAAAGCCAGCCAAGTACACACTGCACCCTGCTGCTAACCAGGGCAGGGGGTTTGAAAAGCCCACACTAAGCTGGGATTACAATGCCAGAGCAAGTGTGATGTCTACCTCCTCCACTTGGGAGTTATTGGGGGAAAGCAAGCTAGAGAAGCATTCACTTGTAGGCAAGACGGCCAGTAGACTGAATACAGGAAAATAGATGAGTCGCAGTTATAACCTGGCCCATTGCATATCTTTGGCCCATTGTGTCTCTTCATCTGGGTCACTGGAAAAGAAAAATGCTGCTTAGGACAGGTTGAGAGATGGAGTCCAGCTTGTCACTCCTGAGTTCCCGGAAGACTGGCATGGGTGGAGATGGATACTTGTAGAAGTCACTGCTAATGCTCACTGATAGTCACCTGGCTGGATCTCATTTGCCAGCCTCCTCTAGCTCGAATGCAACGGAATTCTGGCCAGAGTGGAATGCTGGTAGACATAATACCAGTCCATGGTTTCCAGATACCTTGGTGGTTGTAATTGAAGATGGCAGCATCATCATATGATGAAAAGAACCTTGTGTAGAGATGACCACATGAAAACCAGGCCCCTCTTGCTGCTAATATTTTGTGAGGATGTAAGCAAGAAACTTCATTGTTTAGGACACTAGATGTGGGGGTTAGAATAGTTAGTCCACACTGAATAATACAAGAGTGGTACTGGAAGTAGGGATCAAGCCCACGTAAGCATACAGTTAGTCAACCAGCTATGACTCAGCAAATTATGGTACTAGCTAGCCCATTTTGATGTTTTCTATAATGGTAAGCTGTGAGTTTTGAAACATGCTTGCTTGGATCAAGAATACATATAACTTCTCTCATCTCCCCCAGGTAGGTCTGGTTTATCAATTAAAAAGATATCAAATTTGCTTGGCCTGGTTTATGTGTAGTGAATCCAGGATTGTCTTTTCTGATCCTTCCTCCTTCCTTTCCCTCTCTCCCTTTCTTCCTTTGTTCATTCATTCCCCCTCCCTCCTTCCCACCTTCCCTCCCTCCCTCTCCCCCCCTCTGTGTGTGTGTGTGTGTGTGTGTGTGTGTCTCTCTCTGTCTCTCTCTCTCTCTCTGTGTCTTTCTTTGGTTCTTTCTTCCCCTCTTCACTCCTTTTCTTTCCCCACCTCAGGAGTTTAAAATGTCTAATAGTCAACTTGAATTTCTTTGTAGGAAACATCCTCAACTTTATGGTTCTATAATTCTTTTAAAAAAACTCTGCATTTCTCCTATTATTTTTTCTTTTCAGAAAACAAGACATTTATTCTCTTTTAGTAAATTTGGCTTCCACAAATGTAGAATAATATGTACTTCTCTACCACTTCACAGAAAATGCAGAACTTTATGACAATTTAACTCCATTCACTCCCTCCTACTGTAATAACTTACACTTACTCAGCTATGTATGTGCCAGTGTTCTCAACACTGTGTACTTACTGATACAATGAATACTCACCCTAGTCTGCTAATTTATCGGCCCAATTCTGGGACTGCGGGATGGCTCAGCTGGTGAAGTGTTTGCCTTGAAAGCATGACAACCTGAATTCCATCCCCAGAACCAGTAGAAAATTGTTGGTTGTGGTGGCCTGCCCTTGTATTCCCAGCCATAAGGAGGCAGAGACAGCAGGAACCCTGAGGCTCACTGGCCAGCCAATGTTTTCTAAGTGGTGTACTCCAGATCCTGTAAAAGACCCTGTTTCAAAGGAGGTAGATTGTGTTTCAGGAAATGATACCTGAGACTGTCCTCTACATGCCCCCCACATACACATGCCCACATAAAAAATGAAAATATTCCTCTCATTCTGGAGTGGGAAAAATGATGCACAAGGAGGCATTCCATTAAGGGCTTCTTAGCCTATGTAAAGTACACCTAGGATTCTAACCCAGCTCTCTGCTGTCAGAGGCCACCTCTGGCTGTCAGCTGTTGCTGACATCTAGTCTGTATTTGGTTTGTTCTGATTGTGCTCTGCCTCTTTCTCACACAATCATGTGTACTACACCCTCCCCAGCAGTATCCCAGTGAATGCAGACAAGGTTCTGTAACTCAGCAAGATTCTGTGACTCCGCAGGGGCCAGGAAGTCCAGGTCACTGGACAGTTTAAGCCAAGTCCACCACTCCCAGAGGGATGAATAGGGTGGAAAGATGTCCATGACTCTCTTGCCTCTTCTCAGTCCTGACATCGATGGAGCCTGACAAAGCCACCTTCTTGGACACCCACTCAGTTGCTACCTGGTAACTTTGCTTGCAACACTTGGGGGGCAAAGGAGAGGCAACACGCCTGCAATGTAATTAACACTATAACAACTTGTTTCCCCCTTGGAGAATTACACCATTAGCTGCTTCAATTGTGCATGAAATATAAATTACATTACTCGGAGGCATCATGTCGGAGCAGACGCGATGCTAAGTGACGAGGCTCTCCAGGGTGCATCCCACTCCCCAGCCAGCGGGTCAGAAGGAACATGGACCCCGAGGCTGAGTGCCAGCCCATCAGCCTGTCATCTCCTTGGCTGTTCCAGCCTAGAGAGCCCACTATGGAGAATTGTTCCTGGGCCATGTTGGGCATCCCAGCGCTTTTCCCACCCGTTCACTGCCTTGTAATTTCAGGCTTGCTTTTTTTTTTTCTTCCCAGTTCCCACACACAAGCAGAAAACAGAAGATATTTTCTCACTTGCATGTGTACGCATGCTTGCTTGTATCCTTGTGTACCTGTCTGTATCGGTACTTGTTACCTTTATTTATTAATTTAAAAATGGTTTGTTATTGTGGCATGTGCCTGACATGTGAGTGTGGGCATGTATGTACCACAGAGTGTGTGGAGGTTAGAGGACAAGTTTGTGAAGTCAGTTCTCTTCTTCCATCTTTATATCAGTTCCTGAAATGGAACTCAGCTCATTAGCTCGAAGGACATGCTTTTTACCTTCTGGGCCATCTCTCCTGCTCAGGTATGCATATTTTAACATCTTGGAGGAGTCCAGAAGAATAAATGCTTGTCAGAATAGTGTAAAGAGGATGGGCAGATCCACCTGAGAGTAGATGGAAGTAGACCTTCACCATCGTACCTGGGCCATCTCTCCTGCTCAGGTATGCATATTTTAACATCTTGGAGGAGTCCAGAAGAATAAATGCTTGTCAGAATAGTGTAAAGAGGATGGGCAGATCCACCTGAGAGTAGATGGAAGTAGACCTTCACCATCGTATCTACATGACTCCCTCGTTCTTTGAGTCTGTAGAAAATACTGCCAATCCCACCCTGAACCCCTCAGCCCTCCCAGACCCACCAAAGCCCCCGATTTCCACACCACCTCTCTGGGCATGACCCTCAGCCAGCTTGAGAGCCATGCCTAGAAGGAACAGTGCCGGTTTGGGAGGGGTTTGGAAAACAAGATTGTCTAGTCTGGGTCCATTATCCTTCTTGAAGGTAGTGAAGGGAACTTTCCAAACTCTGGTGTCCTGAGGAGATGTCATTGCTTTCTAGGAGACATGGGCTACTTTGTGTCTATTTCCATTCTGAGAGTGGAAGTGACACCAAGGACAATCAGCAGTGACCACCAATGTGACTCATGAAGCTGCTATCCTGCAGTCCAGGGCTTCATTGGGCCCCTCTTCTCAAATCCTGGTGCCCGGTCCCATGGCAATACTGGAGAAGACTGCCCTTGGGTGCTGTTAGCAGCTGCTGGGAAGGCTCAGAGCCAGCAACTCTCGCCAGAGCCCATGTTAACGGGCAGGCAGGAAGTTTGGAAAGCAAGCCTGAAGCTGCAGGAGAAATTTGGGAAAATATCGTGCAATTACCCTAATGACAGCTGTACAAATCACACAACCGCTCCTCAAATCCCCTGCCTGCAAGCAGAGCCAAAACCCACATATGGATTCAAGGAGACCTGCCGAGGACCGCAGAGTGGGGGAGGGAGAGCCAAAAGACTCCAGGGGCTCTGCTTCTGCCGGGAAGGAGGGGCTGCTCCCCCAAAGCCCTCTCCAGCTCTGTCCTATTCAGACTAGACCCTTCCTATGGAAGTTCTTCCATCTGTCTGTCATTTCTCTTTCTAGCTTCCTCCCTCCCTCTCTCTCTCAGCCACTCCCAGTCCCAGAGACACTGAACAGGGGCTCAGGGGATAGGGTGACAGCTGTGGGCTGTTATTGTCCTGGCCTGGGAAACCTCTTCCATTCTGTAAACCCAAATATTTTCTTGGCCTGAGATCCAGCCTGGGACTGAGCCCATCTTTCTGCCTTTCTCCCGTTCGCAGGCAGCTATCTGGCCTCCCCCACCCTGGCCACAGTCACCACTAACAGGGTCCCCACTCTCATGGAGCTACCTATTGTGAGAAACTCCAGATCTGCTGGATGGGGACAGGATGTTGCAGATTGTCCATCCTGGCTGTATCACAGGCTTACAGTAGGTTTCTAACCACAGCCGGGTGTGGGGATGGATTGTTCTTCAAATGTCTGATTACAAAGGCAAGGAGTCTAGGTAGGTACTGGCATGCCCATTATACAGAGTGGGAAGCCGAGGCTTGAGAGGCACAGAGCTAGTCAGTAGGTATTTCTTGGCCACTTATGCCAGGCTCTGTTCTCTACTGGTGGTATAAACTGGAGTAGGTTGTCCTTCCTGGACTTGACTCATAGAGGCAGGTGCTGAGGATACGGGAGGATAGGAGAAGACAAAATGCTCTGGCTCTGTGGGTCTACGGGAATCATAGTTACAGAGAGCAGATCCTGTGGGAAAGTGGAGTGCAGAGAGGGGAGGAGCTCCTGGGGAATTCTGGATGACTTTTTGCAAAGGACAGACTAGAGGATAGCTCTGGCTGGAACCTCACCGGAAGGGGTGTTTCTTGCCTGTAGATTCAGTCAGCTAGGACAGTAACGACACTGATCTGAGGAGGATTCCAAGATGAACCATTTTCACAGGACTCAGGACCTTCGAATGATGTCATGACAACAAGGGCTACTATTTGGGGAAAGTTACTCAGTGGCAGACTTGGGACCAAGAGCTTGGATCCTATGCTTTCTGCAGCAGAAAGGGTACTGGTGACAACTATGGCCTTTGTGACTAGACTGCCTCAGGGTCTAATCTAGGCCACCTTGGGCCAGTCACAGGACTTCTTTGTGTCTCCTGACTTGTCTGGAGAGTGGGGGTACAAGTGGTTTTCACCACCAAGGATTATAGGAGGTGAGGAGGATTAACATGTGTGAAGGGCAGGGAACCGGGGTAGTCTCAAAGTGTGAGTCATTATCACTCCCAGGGGTCATTAGGAATGTTGCATCTCAGCCCCTCCCCCACATCCTGTACATTTAATGGACCCTTGGGACTCAAATGCGTGTTGGAATCCCTGGACAGTAGGAGTGCCTGGACCATGGGAAGTGCTTTCTGCTCTTTGGCTGCCATTAATGTCATTATTTATTAATCCACGTGATCCTGAAGCATGCTTATAGGGCAGTGGCTCAGAAACAGTCAGAGAGGCCTGCCTCAGTTCCCACAGCCAGGGTGATGGAGGATTTCTGGGCCAGGAGTCAGCTTGGGGTCTGTTGGGGTGGCCAGTGTCTCACAGCTCTAGAAAAAACCAGGGTGGTTGATCACTCTCTGTGTTGTTGACTTCCTGGCTTGGGTGCCCTTGCTACTAAGTGGTACACCGTTGTCATCAATTGCATCTCCGAACTGGTTAAGGAGTTGGGGGTGTGGCTCAGTTGGTAGAGCTCTTACCTAGCATGCACAAATCCCTACCTTTCATCCCCAGCAGGTTCTAAACTCATGTGGTCATGCAGCAAGGTTTCCATCCTAGGTGAAGACAGTAGGATCAGAAGGTCAAGGTCATCTTCTGCTACACTGGGAGTGGCCAGCATAGAATGCATAAGACTGTCTCAAAACCAAACCAACGGAAACAACTGTGGTTAGGTTGCACATAAAATTGGCCATTCCAAAGTACAGTTTGGTGGCCTTAAGTATATCTCACAGGTGCTGCAACTGACACCGCCATGTATTCCTGATGTTTTTAATAATCACCCTTAAGGGAAACTCCATACTAATGAAACTCCATACTAATTAATGAGCAGTCATTCATTCTCTGCCACCCACCATGAATCAACTTCCTATAGAATTGCCTATGCTGGACATTTTACATAAATGAAATCATTAATGCCTTTCACTCAGCATCACATTTTGTTTTATTTATTTATTTATTCATTTATGCTTTTGCTGTGTTCTTGTGGAGCAGAGTGCACATGACAGGATGTGTATGTGGAAGTCTGAGGACAATTTTGTAGAGTGGATTCCCTCTTTTCACTTACACATGGCATTGCAGTTGGAACGCAGGCTGTCAGGCTTTCATGGCAAACACCTTTTCTGGCTAAGCCATCGGCTGGACCTTAGCATCTCATTTTGAAAGGTCATCTGAGTGGTAGCATGGATGAGAATTCTATTCCTGTTCATAGCTGACTGATACCCCATTGCATGTACAGACCAGCTTTGCTCATCCATTTATTTGCTGCTGGGATTTAGGCTGTTATGAACAACACCATTGGAAAGTCCCTGTTTATTGTTCTTTGGGCAGGGGGCATTGCTGGATTTTGTGATAATTCAACCTTTAACATTATGAGGAAGAAATGGGATTGCTAGTCCTATTCCCTATCAGCACTGAAAAGGCCCTTAAGGTCCAGAAAGGAACAACTCAGTGTCTTGCCTCTGCCAGAATCTGCCTGGTTTGAGCTGGCACGCATGCCCACAGGGGCTCTGCCCAGGCTGGTGAGCCTCTGTTCTATTTCTTCCTATGCTTCCCTGCAGAAAGGTTGTAAGATGAGGTAGCTCTAGTCTGTCAGTCGGTCATACGGAAGAAAATCAAAGTGGACAAAGAAGCCGCACAGGGAGCCTGCAAATGTGTTGAGGTCCCTGATTGTGGGGTTTGTCTAGGTGAGTTAAGGGACATAGGAGGCAGGGAGCAGAGACAGGGAGAGAGAGAGAGACCTTTTTCCAGATCCAGCCTTTGTGAGAGAGGAGTAAGGTCACAGCCAAGGGGGTGAGTCTATCTGCTTTTAAGGGGAGAATGCCCCTTGGTAGGGCAAGTGCCAGAGGGGCAGGGCATGGGTCTTATAGCTGGTGGGTGCTGGATACTAGAAGGTGTGTCACCATTCAGGGGCTAATTAATAACCTCTGTCATCCTCCTGATACTGTCTATGCCCCCTACCAAGGAACAACTCTAGAGGAGGGCCAGTATGTAAGCAGGGGGATGGAGCTGAGACCCTGACCCATGCTACAGTAGTGATCAGCGATCCCCGCCACACACACATACATGTGGGAGGAGAATTGACATACATGCTTTTCTCAGGTTAGAAGCCTGGCAGGGGCAAAAGAAATGAGAAGAGAGAGAAAGAGATGGAGAGGGGACGTGTGGCAAATGGGGATGAAGGCACAGGCAGATGCTGCAGCCTAGGTTGTTGCTTGGTGAGCTAGAAGAGCAGAGGGCAGAGGGCAGAAAGCCTGCTTCAAAGTGCTGTCTGCTCCTGTTCCCACTCCTAAGCCAGCTGCAGAGGAATATTCTTCCTCTCTCCACACAAACACTAGAGCCTTCACCTCCATTGTGCACTGAAGCCCAAAGTGGGGCCCTTATCTGCCTGCCCCTCCCACCAACCTGTCCCTGTTGCCATGGAAACTATCTCCGGGGTAAGGTGATCTCTCTCTACTTGCAACCTCCCTGCTTTCAGCACCAATCAATCAAACCCCCCAACCCCATCTCCAAGGGGGAGGTCCTAGGGGAGGGTAAGGAAGGCGAGAAATTAAACACAGGAAAAAGAACAACAGCAATGAAAAATGAACAAAGAGAGGAGGTGATGTAATTCCGGCCGTTGATCAATTCCCTTTGTCCCTCTGGTGACCATACCCTTCCCGTGCTTAACTCCTAGAGGCAGAAGCAGCTTTTCTTGAGGGGATTTCCAGGGCTTCTGGATGGACCTGGGGCAGTCTTTCCAGCCATAGAGGCATTCTAAGATATAAAGAAGTGAGAACTTTTACTATCCATGCCCCAACCTCAGAAGGAAGGTCACAGGAATAACAGATTGGCCTAGTTGTGGATAATTTGAGATGGGCTGGGACTTACATGGCAGACTAAGCAAGGTCATAGCTGGGTTGGCCACTGAGGATTTATTTACTATGGCAGATTGCATGTTTCTCAAATGGCTGAAACAATAGTTTTTGCCTTGCATGCTCTTCTGGTAACTTGTTTCATCCCATGCAAAGGTGTCCCCTCCCTTTTAATATAAGTGGGACTTAGGGCTGTATCTCATTCTTGTATTTGAGGCAAACACTACTAAATGAGCTACATCCCCAGCCCTTCATTCCAGATTTTATTCCTAATGGCACTGTAATAGAGTATAGCATTAGAGCATGGTGAAAGGGATGCTATGGAACTTTTGAAGCTGGATACAAAAGGGTAATATGACTTCCACCTGGCTCACACAGACGACCTGGTCGTCAGCTGAATTCCAGTTGCCATGCTATGAAAAACCCAGACTCCATAGACAACCGTTCTGGTTCTGACACATGTTCTTGACAGAAGTTCCCTACTGAAGTTTGGCCAACAGCCAGAATCAGCAACCTGGCAAGCAGATGAAGAAACTTTTGTGATGATTGCAACTTCTGAATGAAACTACAGAAGCATCCCCTACTCGAGAAGAGCAGATCCCAGAACCATGGTCGATAATAATGATAACTGATGGTTCTACCCCCAGGACAAAGTCTTTGCTGGGAATGCAGCTACACTTGTAGGGTGCTTGCTTCATGTATCTGAGTCCTTGGGTTTGATCTCCAGCACTGCATAAAATCTGGTGTAGTGTTCCACGGACCCTGTGATTTCAGCACTTAGGAGGTGGAGGCAGGAAGATTAAGAATTTAAGTTCATCCTTGATAGTTATGTTCTAGGCCAGTCTGGGCTAAAAGAGACCCCCATAATAAACAGAACAAAACAAACCCCCAAGAACAGCAACACAAAGCAAAACAGATAAGCAAACAAAGAACAAAAGAAAACCAAAATGAGGTTGGACATTAGGAATTAATATTTTCTTTATGTTGTTTAATTTTCTTTGCATTTCTGATACTTGAGTCCAGAACTTAACATAGGAGATAGGCAAGCTAGAGCCCCTGCCCTGGACATGAAGAAATAGATATTGGTGTTCTGTGGCCAGATTTGTATAACAAGCTTACTTTGCCTCTCATCATGCTAGCCTCTAAAATCACAGAGGTAGGAGACCCTACATTTCTCATGACCTATTTGATGGCTGTTTTTTGCACTGATCCCCCATAGCCGTAAGCAGTCACTACTCTGTCAGATTCTGTGAGGGACCTAGGTGAAAACTAGGATTCAGATGATGATTTTGTGTTCCAAAAGAAACAGATGTAGAATTGACACTTGGCACCTATCGGAACAGTTTGCTTGTGGATGTCAGTCACAAGTGGGGCAGTTGAATGTCTTAGATTCCATTTTTTTCTTGTGGCTACCTGAATGTTCTTCTAATACCTCTTCCCATTTGTGACACACTACCCAGTGTTCCATTCTGACTGAGCTACTTTGTCAGAAGCTACCACATTACTTTGTTCACCGACTTCTTTCAAGTTGCATGCATCAGTGCTCCTCAAACATACGTGTGTATCAGAATCACCTAGAAGATCAGTTAAAACAAATTCCTCAACTTCAGCCTCAGCGATGAATTTTAATTAATCTCCTTCCCTTCCTCCCTCCTTTTCTCCCCCCTCTCTCAGTGTGTGTGTGTGTGTGTGTGTGTGTGTGTGTGTGTGTGTGTGTGNGTGTGTGTGTGTGTGTGTGTGTGTGTGTGTGTGTGTGTGTGTGTTATATGTGTATATATGTTTGTATGTACATGTATGTCCACATGTGTACATAGAGGCCAAGAGGTTGACTCTTGGCCTCTGGTAGAACAAGTACTGAGGATATAGATAAGTTGCAAAGAGAAAGGATTTCTTTGGACACAGTGGCTTTGGAGGTTTCACTTCATGACTGAGTGGTGTCCCTTGATTTGGGCCTGTGGTGAGGTGGCACACCAAGGATAGAGCACACGTGGGCAAAAGCTTCTCGCCTTATGGCCAGGATGCAAAAAGGATAAGGGGAGCATTGGGGAGCCACTTTCCCCTTTAAGAGCATACTTGTGATGGCCTCAAGCCTTTCCCCTAGGCCTTAGCTCTTACAGTGCTACCATCTTCCAGTGGTGTCTCCTTGGAGACTCAACGTCCAAGAAATGAACCACTATGGGAAATTTAAGAATCAGACATTACACACCTGGAGTCCTGGCCTCAGGATGCTAAGGCAGGATTGGAAGTTCAAAGCCTACTTGGGGCACAGATGCAGTTCAAGGCCAGTCTGGACACCTTAGCTGAGATTGGAGCTTCTCTTGACCACTGTCTGAAAAGTTTGTCATGGTCATATGTGGCAGGTACTGCAGACTCATAGCTGATCAGAGTGCTGAGGATGAAGTGACTGTGTGTGCTCAGCCATACAGAGGACATCTATATTACCCCCTCCAATGCCCAGAGAACTTGAATGGAAAAGAATGCAAAAGCTGGAGGAAAGTGGGGCAAGCTTCGGGACACTGTCTTAAGGCTGTCTTCCATGCATGATGTGGCTGCTGCGTTCACGGACTCACAGCTGCTGTGATAGCCTCAAAAGTCCTGCACAATATCAGGCCTGTTAGCAGTTCAGTGTGGAGCAGGGAGGGGTTCACATGGCTTCCCCCCAGGAATTATTAATGTCTGCTGGGTGAGGGAGATGGGTTTTCTTCAGTAGTGCTGCCACTGCTAAGGTTCCCATTATTCTCTTTTAAAAAGCCCCTCATCCGTGTTTCTGTAAGTAACCCTAACTAAATCATCAGTTCACAAATAAGGCCCAGAAGGAGAGGGAGGAGGAGTTGGGAAGATGAGGGGATCAGCAGAAGTGGGAGTTAGACAAGAGAAGGCAGTGGGCTAGTGTGATCAGAATACATTATATGCATCTATTAAAAACATCATAATGAAATCCATTATGTAATACACGCTAATGCAAAAAAAACAAAACAAAATGAGTCAAAGGAGGCCTGGATGTACAATAGTGTGCTTGCCTGGTATAAATGAGGCAGGTCCTAGATTCTATCCCAGTACCACACACACACAAGACCTAAGCTACAGCACAGGCATACATGTTTATAAATGCCTTTCTAATTCCCCTCTGCTCCAGTTTCTCCTCCCATCCTAGATTGAGTTTCCAGTAGTTTTGGCTTGGACCATTGCCATAGCCTCACTACTAGCTTGCTTTCCCACTGTCTGCTTCATTTACACAGTTATCAGATTTCTGACTTGGAGGGCAAATCTCTTAATCCCCCCTCCAAAGAAACATTTTAAAGCCTCACCTTCACTAGAGAGGACACTAAAGGCACCCACCCTACCAGATGACCTCGTTGCCTTTTGAGTGGACATTGACTCCAGATGTGCTGGTTTCTTGGGACTAGATCCATTTCACCTGAACCATAGAATGGGGACAGCCTTAAGTGACTGAGGCAGCTCTGATCCAGGGACTGACACGTGCAGATGCTACAGGCTCTCTAGCTCCCTTGTTCCAATTCAGACATCTTGGACGTGAGACTTACAGAGGGTCCAGACATTCCCTGTAGGATCAGGCAAAATATACCCGCTGAGAGTTGTAACTGGGTAGGCTCGGTACTATCCCATGGTTTGAATTTGGCCTTTCCCCGCATCTTTACTGGCTTTTCCTGGTGATCCCTCCTAAATAAAAACCTTGCCCCAAGAATCCTTGTTTGCCTCTGCAGACCCCGACCTAAGCGAAGTACTTATAGGATGCCATGAGAAATTCTTAACTTGGAAGCCAAGGCTGTTTGAGATTGGTCTGAGCGATGTTTGTGGATGTCTCTTTGCCGAGTCTTACCTGCCACTACAGCTGCATCACGGACGTGAGATTCAGGAAAATGCCATGCACTCTCAGCCTCTTGTAGGTCAAAGGGGATGTTACTCATTTGGGGAATGTCAATCCATCCTATCCTTCAAAGTTCAGCAAACACATGGGACCCTTTGAAGTGCCCCTTCTGGTGCTATCATCCTGTGCCTTTTGTCCTTGTATTTTATGCTTTTCCCTGGTTACTCTACGTGCTGATTCATGCATATGCGTCTGTTCCCCACATTCCATTGTGAACTCCTGCAAACATGACTGTGTCTCATTAATGTCTGTGTTCTTGGAGCCATGAAGAAGTTGTTAGAAGGGGCTTGTCATGGGAGGAACTGTTGCCTCAGAAAAGAGGGGCTGAAATTTTAACTCCAAGTGCCAGCGGAATGTGACTTCACTTAGATATAGCATCAATGCAAATCATACGAAGAAGAGGGAATTAGGGCGGTCCCTACTACAATATGGCTAGTGCCCTTATAAAAATGAGAAATTTGGGCCCCTAAAGACCACATACCATAGGTATTCACATGTGAATATGAAGTCAGAGATATGCATGGTGTGGGTTTTAAGTCAAAGAACAGCAGGCATGGCCAGGAAGCTGCCACAGGTTAGGAAAGAGGCAGTGAGCAGATGCCTGCCATGGCCCAGTGTAGGGATCAACCCTGTGGACCCCTTGATGTCACATTTCTAGTCTTCAAAGCTATAAGGCTGCATATTGCTATTTGGAGCCACCAAGTGTGTAGTGCTTGGTTCTAGCAGCCCTAGGAAGAGAACACAGGGCCAGGTAAGTGTCTGCTGAATGAATGAAATTGATAGAGGCCTTACTGGGTACTTACAGAGAGAAGGTGCTGCTCTGGGTTCCATACACATGTTTCCCTCTTTAAAGCTCATGGCATTGCAATGAAGCTGTACCATGGTTATTTCATTTCACAGAGGAAATTGGCACACAGAAAGGTTGAGTAACTTGTCTAGTGCTAAAGAGCTTTGTCAGTACATTGTGCTGAATTAAACTCAGGTTCTCAGGACTGGCAATCACAGACAGCATTGGACATGAAGAGAGGCAAAGTTGTTGAGATACATGACTGGTGAGATGGAGAAACAGAACTCTTTTTTTTTGCCTCATTCCTCCTCATCCAGTACCTCTCCCAAAACCAGAAGAGATGAGCCTTGAAAGCGTCTCATGATAAATACTCACATTTGAGAGTCATTGCCACCAGCTGGGGTACCAGCCAGTAAAAATGGGGCGGATAGTTGTTGTCAGGGAGACCTGGCTCCTGGGGGAGGATGCTCTGGCGCTGGTTATGGGCTAACAGTGGTCGTGTAAATTCTCATTCTCCGGGAGTGTACTTTCATGACTGATGGTCACAGGTAGAATTGCTTGGGCTTTAGATTTGTGGACCTGATGCCCATAAACCACATTTTCATATAGAATACATGTCTGCGGAGAAGCGGGCATGTTTTAATCTCATGAGTTACGGCACTACCTCCCTCTAAAACCTCTGAGGCCACCTCCAATGAGGGAAGAGGATGCTGGGGTAAGGGAAGCTCCCAGTACTTCCCACCTCCCTGTACCATTCCTCCCAATGAGCTTTTATTTACTCTCTAGGAAGGGAGGAGTTCTAATCCATTGTTAAGGGCCCTTGCTGCCTCGGAGTGGTAAGAAGAGAAGGCATGTGCAAACGCATTTTTGCCTCTTCAGTCACGATCCCCAATAGCTGTTGACAGCTGAGTGGCTTAGCAAAGGGTGATGGTGGTGGAGAGAGGAAGAGAGAGAGAGAGAGAGAGAGAGAGAGAGAGAGAGAGAGAGAGAGAGAGAGAGAGGTATCTGGACTTCATCACAGTCAAGTGGGCTCTACACATCATACACAATATGTCTTTTTTTAAAATGCTGTGCTACTTTTGGGGCTGGTCAAGTGGAGGGAAAGAATGTGTGCTTGATAGAAAACTTCTAGGGCTTGCCTTAGATGGATGGAGCCTGCTGGCCAGCAGGACATGCCAATCACAAATAAGCACAGGTCAAGGAGAGGGCGCTGTTAAATCTGTGATGGGTGCTTTGAGGCAGATGTTGGATTGAGGATCATAGGTGGTGAGCACTAGGTGGGAACCAGAGGGCATCTGGGATAGACACACACCATCTGGGGCTCTGAGGTCCTTGGAGAAAGACTTAAGGACAGGATCTAAGAGGGGAGGGCAGAGACCAGGCCTGAAGCTTGAGGAGCAGTGTGTTGAAATTGACAAGAAGTAGGCCCCTGGAAGCCTAGGTCTAATTGTCTCTTTAGTAGAGGCAGGGAATGGCCTAAGATAGGCAAAAAGACCCTGAGGAGTTTGCACTCCTGAGGCCAACTTTTGCTCTTATCACTAGGGGGACTTTGGTGGTGGCATAACTGATCCTGTTACAGTGGCTCCCAGGGCTCAGCCTCCTGAGTCATCTTCTTTGCGTGCTGTACCCAGCCCCCCTCTTTTCTGTCTGCCTTACCTCTAGATGGTCTCACTCAGTGTTGTGGTATTGAACACCGTTTCTTCTCCCTATACTGCAATATCTGAGGGCTAGTTGACCTCTCTACTTAGACATGAGCAATTTCTGACTCTCACCCTCTCCTTAGTCTAGCTTTTCCCACCCACATTCTTCTGAATCTCGCTTTTGGCAGCTCCATTCTTCCGCTGCTCAGGTCCAAAACCCTAACATTCATCCTCCTCCACATTGTTTCTCTCATCCATCCTGGTGGCAAACCCTGCTGGTAATACCTAAAAACACACATTTTGAATCTGGTTACATCCTACCCATCATGTTGTTGTGGCCCTAGTTCTGTGTCCATGTGTCCCAGGTGACTGTCCAATATCATATTCTTTTTTTAAAAATTTCTGTTTGGAGACAGGGCTTCACTCTGAAACTCAGAGTGCCCAAGCACCCACAATTCTGCCTTAGCTTCCCGAGTGTTGGAATTGCCTGTGTGCATCACCGTGCACCAGGCAATAGACCCCCCCTCCCTTCCTTCCTTCCTTCCTTCCTTCCTTCCTTCCTTCCTTCCTCCCTCCCTCCCTCCCTCTCCTCCCTCCATCCCTCCCTCCCTCCTTTTCCCTTCTTTCTTACTCTCCCTTTTAACTTTCATTTAAGACGGGGACTCACTAAATTGCCCAGGCTAGCATTGAACTCACTCTGTATCCTAGGCAGCCTTTGAACTTGCAGTCTTCTTGTCCCACCCTGCCAACTAGATGGTAGGATAGACCTGCTTGCCAGATCCAGGGAGCTTATTCTTAAGCAGGGAACTAAAATGCTCTTTTAGACCATGAGTTAGTTACACCATATCATTGCACTCTTTGCTGCCATTCAATGGCCCTAACTCATTCCAAAGACAGCCAAAGCCATCACTGTGATCCACACATCCACACCCATACTGCCCCTGTAACAATCTTTTCTATTAACCTCTTGGGTATCAGCCATCACAGCTCCCCTGTTCTTTTCACAAGAGGTCAAGCCTTTGCCCCTAGATGAGGTCAGGCACACACTCAGCTAGGAGCCCTTGCCAAGGCTCTTGTGCCTTTCATCTTCTTTTGGGTTTGATCCTAAAGTCACTTTCGTGTGACACCTTCTCTGATCTATTAAAAACTGCATCTCTGCCATACTCCCCATCCTGCCCTGGCCCCCTTTGCTTGGGTTACTGTTGTCTATAGTATTTTACAAAGTTGTATACTTTCTTCCCCACTTAAATGTAAGTTCCATGAAAGCAAGGAATTGGCATGTTTGGTTCAATACTGAATCTTCATACCTAGAAGATGGCCTGGATCAAAGTGAGATGGATCAAAGTGATCAAAGTGTAACAATGTGAATACAGCAAATTCATTTTTGTCCTTGGATACTATTCTATGCTTTTAGTACCAGTACATTTTCTCTCTCCCTCCTCTTTCTTCCTTCTCATTTACCTATCTCTTCCCCCTCCTTTTTCCTTTGTCTTTTAATTAAGTAATGTTGATTGTGCCTTCAATTTCTGCAGTGTCTCATAGGCTTAAACACCCTTTCCCACACATGGTCTCATCTGGTTTGGCAGCAGCCCCCTGATGGCCAATGAGCAAGTCTTTCCCATCCTGCTATAACTCAGGGGTCAGCCCGAGGTAAAAGAAAATGAGGCAGGTGTTCTGGATGAGCCACAGTGGACTCTTTGGGCTCAGATGCTCAATGCTTACCTGCAGCTGTGGTCCATGCTTCCCAGTTCAACTGCTGCTAGCTTTTCACCCCCCCCAGCACTGCCTGAGCATGCTCAGTGAAGCACAGGAAAATAAGGAGAGTTCATGGCCTTGGGGCAACCTTGAATTATAGAAAATGGGCAAGTGGTTGATGCAATGTCTATATGCCCCTTTGAAATTCTTTTCTCTCTCTCTCTTTTTAAACATTTATTTACTGCGTGATGTGTGTGTGTGTGTGTCTGTGTGTGTGTGTGTGTGTGTCTGTGTGTGTGTGTGTGTGTGTGTGTGTGTGTGTGTGTGTGTGTGTGTGTGTGTAGTGCATGGGTATGTATTGCTGGAGCTTGTGGATGGAGATCAGGAAACAACCTAGAGGAATCAATTCTGCCCTTCTCTCCTGTGGGTTCTGGGGATCTGACTCATATTTGATGAGTCATCTGTCAGCCTACACCTGAAATTCTTCTCTTTGAGCTCTCACTCCTAATGTGATGGGTTTTGGAGATCCGGACTTTTGATGGAGATTAAATGATGTTGTAGGATGGTGTTACTGTCAGAAGAAGAGTCGGAGCCCAATTCTAGGGTATGTTCCACATGATTTCTGCACAGCTCCCTGCAGGGATCGAGCCAGTCTCCTCAGTTCTGTGTCCATTGTTGGCTTCTCTCCATTTCCCTTCCCTCTGCAGACACCTATCCGTCAATCCACTGGCCAAAGTCCCATCTCAAGTTGTCTTCCAGGAGTCCCTAACTGGAAAAGCAGAGCTCTGGGCTCTAGAAACCCTTCTGTGACCCTGGATAAGGTTGTCAAATTTCATACACATATACAAGATGCCTGTTGACATTTGAATTTTAGATAAAGATATGTTTTGGTATATATTTTATGCAATATTTGGGGAATACTTATAATAAAAAGATTCATTGTTTATCTGCAGTTCGCATTTTTTCTGGCAACCTGAACCAGGACTGTAAACAAGGGTACACTAATTAGGGAACTGGAAATGATTACAGAGGCCTGGATTCTGCATGACTCTGGGTAGGATAAGGCAGATCTGTGACCCTTTAACCTTTAACATTCCTAATCTGGGACTGGTTTCCCTCCTGACTCCCCATCCCCATCTCCATCCTTTTAGGCATTCTATAGAGCCTGAGTGTGTTCAAGGTGATGGGGAGAAACATGACCTAAGGGCCTAAGGGGACAAGAATGATTTAAGGGTCGGTCCCCTGAGGTGGAAACCCTACTGGCAATAGAAGGAGCAGCAGCAGTATTGGTGACAGCCCTTGGCTAGGGGACTGCATGTCATCACAGAGTCAGTAGCTGAAAATGGAAAAGTTTAGTCACACTCCTTTCTTCAGCTGCCATCTGTATGACAAGGGTGAAATTGTGCTTTCAGGGTAGCCCAGTGAACTTCATTCTGGTCACTTCCCCAGAGGTCCTAGGGGCTTTGCTGGGGAGGCAGATTCAGGACTGTGTGGGTACTGGCTGCTGCTTCTGTGCCTCCTGTTGCTCTGAGAACATCACAGATATTAGTGCACTGAATATACTAACAGCTCCATCAGGTAGCTAGAACCCCATTTTCCAGATTAGGAAATTGAGGTGCACTGTCACTTGCTTCTGAAGTGGACGGTAGTGTGATGTGGGGGTGGCCGATGTCAGTTCCCATAGCACAGTTCTCAGGACTTTTCTCTGAGACCAAGACACTGGCTCCAAGTTAAAAAAAAACCCAAAAATAAAAACAGTCCTAGAGCCATGAAATATTGATTTGAAAGGACAGAGCATTACTGTGCAGCGAGAGCCTGCAGGTAATCCATTCTTGCTATTGTAATTTGGACACTAGGGTCCTCCTCTTTGCCTATGCACTTAAAGAAGCTGGCCCAGAAGGAAGGTTGTGGAGGCCCAGGTGGGTCTTTGCTTCTCCTGGGGGCACACTCCTCCTAGTTGTCCTATAGACTCTTCAGTCCTCCCCTCTCTCCACTGAGACTCTATTCACCACTACCTCTAATTAGCAGGCCCTGAGTTGAAAACACAGCCTGAAAAGCACTACCTGGCACCAGACAAAACAAGCCTGTGGCAGAGGCAAGAAGGTAACAGCAAGCCAGGGAAGCTCAAGGTGGGAGCAAACCCTACAAACAGCACTATGAGCCATGGTCAGTAAAGCTATTCAGTGTCTTCGCAGAGCCGGCAGTGGGGCTGAGGTGGTTGTGCTTGTCTTTAAACAGTGCCTGTGTGCTGTTGATGAGAGCTGAGTTGCAGTGTCAGGAAGGGCAGAGAAAGTACCGTTGCTCAATATGGCTTCCTGTTAAAAGTATCCAGACTGAAGTTCTGACTTGTCTGAGCGCCTCCACTTCTGCGTACTTGCATCTGGCCTCCACTTCCTTTTTCTTCAAGCCCTGGAGCATTGCTAACTTGGGAGGGGGGAGGCGTAAGAAAAAGGAAAGGTTGGGTCCCTGTGCAGCTAATGCTGTTGGAATCATGCTTTGTCCCCCTAGCATGTTCAGGCTAACTCCAAAGCACCGGTGTGCATTTATTTGATGATTTTCTAGAAACCCTGTCTATGTAGAGGAGAGAATCATATACTCAATCAATACCCTGTATAAGGTGGTGTGTGGAAGACCTGGCTCTGTGCGAGTGATAACTTGGAGTATGTATTCTGTACCAGTGCTACTCAAAGCAAGGTCCTAGTCCTGCCATGTGCTATGGCATATTGATTACTTGTACAGTTTAAGATTAGTACCCAGGGGAAAGGCGGCATGTAGGAACATTCATAGCAATTTTACATCATGGTGACATCTTAGCTTTATTTTGTGTGAAAGGACGCATTTGTGGTGGATTGATGATACCACCAGCCAACCGGGTCCTTCACCCTGATACATTGTGAAGCACTGTTCTTGCTGGGAATGTGCTCTTGTTGCCCCCAGTGACAGCTGGTTTGATGACACACCCTGTATTAGCTGTCTTCCTGTCCTGGTCTTACTTTCCCACTCCACTACTGATTTTTATTTTTATTTTTGCACGTCCCTAAGAAACATGAGCGCATACATTTCTTTGTTTCTGGTTGGCTGTCAGGGCTATTCCGATTCATTCTCCCTCCCCTGCATAAAGCTGTCCACGATGCCATCTGCTGCCTGGGGCATGTCACTGGTGGCTCTTCTGTTTTGCCACCAGGAATTAAGTAGCTCATTAAAGATGATAGAGTCATCTGCCCCCTCTGCAGGCATTTCTTGCTGTTCCCATGATTTAAGGTCAGGAGGTCACTGCCCTCCACACCCTTTGATCATTAGTGTCATACGGACTGGTCAGAGCTGATGACAGACTCACTTTTGTCAGGGGGAAGCTAAGACTTGCCAATATTCTGGCTAACATTGAGCACCCTGTACACTGCCTCCAAGAAGGTCTCTTACAGGAACATCGAAGCTACAAGGTAACGGTCCAAAGCCTTCCTTTACAGGCCAGTCAAGGCAGCCACATAAAGCTGTATTTTTTGACAGCACTTTTCCATGCACACGGAATGCTTTTGTTCAGATTTAAAGCACACGGTGTGCTGTTTTGTGCCTGGAATCACTTCAATGTGGCTCCCCGCCTCCCTGACTCCATCAGTCCACCTTGCTCTGTAAACCACTTGCTTGATTGTTCTTTCCAGCGGCATCCTCTTTATTTTTTGTAGTTTGCTGTCTGTCTGCTCCTCAGGGAGGAGAGGCCCTACCACATCTACATCATCATTTCTCTCTCTCTCCCTCTCCCTCTCTCTCAGACACTCTCCCTCTCTTACCTAAGTCAGTCCATCTTGAAATCCAATTATTTCCTTTCTCATCTTGCGAGACATTTACCTTTAGGAGTGCTTCTGTGGCAGATTAGACATGCCAGCTGGCAGCCAGGCCTCTGGGTCTGGTGCCTGCCCTACTCAGGAAGGTTCTGGTGGGGGAGGAAAGGGTTCTTCAAATCTCCCCGCCCCCCATTTTGTGAAGGGGCTGTTGCCTGGGCCAGTTGCATAGCCATGTAATTAGAGGGCTGTGAAAGCCTGGAGCCACTACATAGTTTGCTTAGTAAGATCTTTGCTACTATGACAATGTAGCTAATGCGTGAGAGCAACAATTGAAATGAAGAGAAAGGCTTATGTTGGCTTACAGTTTCAGAGATTTCAGTCCAAGTTTGACTGTATCCATTACCTTGGGCCTGAGCTAAGGGAGAACATCGTGGTGTTTGGAACACCCAGCGCAGCGGAGGCTGTTTACTTCATGGTGGCCAAGAAAAACAGAGATGGTGGTGTGCGGGGGTGGTGGTGAAGGAAAGGAAGGGATTGTGGAAGCAAGGAGCCAGGCATGGTGGCACATGCCTTTCGTCCCAGTATTCAGGAGGCAGAGGCAGGAAGATCTCGGAGTCAGTGGCCAGCTTGGTGGACACAGCAAGCTGCAGGCCAGCCAGGGCTGCATAGTAAGAACCTGACAAACAAGGAAATCCTTTAGGGCATGCCTCAAATGATCTACTTGCTATAGCTAATCCCTGTCACCTAAAGTTTCTAGGATCTCCCAAAACAGTATCATTAGATGGTGACCAAACCATCCATACATGGGCCTTTGAGGAAGGCGCCTCATATCTGAAGCATGCCAAAGCGTACCACTTCTGAGGCCACCACGTGGAGAGGATGCTCAGGCTGCTTGTTTTTTTCTCCTATAGAGGTATCCGTCTAGCAGTTCTGGGGTCTACCTGAACCAGAAGTGAGACATGTGATTGACTGGTGAGTCCACCAATCAATACCCAATTGTAAGTACTCATAGACTTTGAGTGTGCAGATGAGAAATCAAACCTCCTGGACCAGAGACTGACTTCCCTCCCTTGCTGTGTTGCGTCAGAATTCCTGAATCACAGTATCTTGGAGCAGAAGAAAATAATGATTGATTTAACTTCCCAATATTGGAGATAATTTGTTATGCAGCAATACTGCCTATTACAGACTCCAGTGGCAGGGTTGCATGAGGCATGAAGGAGACACTTGTTCTTTTGTACCGCTATTCAACAGCATCCTAGAAATAGCCCTTTGACCACAGGCAGATTACTTAGCCTACCACCACTGTTTTTGTCATACTGTATATCAGGGCTGGGTAATAGTGCTGGAAATACAGGCTGTAGGCCTGGGATAGGGTATAGAACCCTTTAGATCCTTAGCAAACAGGCATATTCAGTGGTCTACCAGACCCTGAATTCAAAGGGTTTTAAGGATATACCCTTCATCTGCTTCTACTCTGAGGCCATGCTTTACTGGAAGCTTGGAGGCCATTTATTAATTTGAGAATCTTATTTAGAAGGAGCACAGATGGAAAACACCTCCTATCTGATCATAGTGAGCCCTAGCTCCTTTACAATTTGTCTAAATTCTTCTTGAAAATGAAGTAGTGCCTTCTTTAGCTCTTTTTAATTCT
The DNA here is from genome assembly GCF_003668045.3 of Cricetulus griseus. NCBI lineage: Eukaryota > Metazoa > Chordata > Mammalia > Rodentia > Cricetidae > Cricetulus > Cricetulus griseus. The sequence continues at coordinate 117,069,962 of NC_048604.1, read as the reverse complement.
TCTGTACTTACTTCATTGCTATTTGTCTGTTGTCTCCATTGTTAGTGACTGTGGTGGTAGAGATCTCTGATAAAGCAGAAATAGAAAAACATGCTCACTTTGCTCCTATCAGATTAGTAAATATAAAATGCAAGATATGGTATGTATTAAATGGCAACATTTAGACTTGGTTTGATTATGTCCTTTGAAGGTTCATGTGTTGAAGGGTTGGTCCCCACGGTGGTGGTGATAAAAGGTCATATAACTTTTATGATGTGGGACCCAGTGGGAGATAATTAGGTGGTTGGAGATGTGGCCCCCTTGGATGGGGATAAGATAGTTCTCTCAAGATACTGGTTAGTTTTTACAAGAATGGGTCTAGCCACTTGTGATGGTTAGTCTTGGCTGTTAACATGACTGAATTGAGAATCACCTAGTAGACACACCTCTAGACATGCGTATGAGGGTGTTACCAGAGAGGAGTAACTGAGGCAGGACTAGGGACAGCACCATTCTGTGAGTTGGGGTTCCACACTGAAAACAAGGAGAAAGTGAGCTGACATTAGCATTTGCCTCGCTCTGCTTCCTGACTGTGGATGCAGTGTGCCCCACCACCTCTTGCTCCTGCCATCATGGCCAAGGCAGCTCTTATTGTCACACCTTACTTTCCATGAGTCTGTGTCTTAGTTAGTTTTCTATTGCAAGAAGAGATACCATAACCAAGTCAACATATAAAGAGTTATTGGGGGCTTGCATACAGTTTCAGAGGGTTAGAGCTCTTGACCATTGTGGCAGGCAGCATGGTAGCAGGCAGGCATGGCATTAGAACAGCAGTGGAGACCTTAATTCTTGATCCACAAGCATGAAGCAGAGAAAGATAAAGAGAAGAGGAATGGTCTGGGCTTTTGAAACCTCAAAATTCACCCTCAGTGACACACCTGCTTGAACAAGGCCACACCTCCTATTCCTTTACAGATAGTTCCACTGACTCAGGAGCAACCATTCAAATATAAGAACCTATGGGAGCCGTTTTCAATCAAACCACCATAGACTGTGTCTCCTTAAACAGCCAGAAGAACCCCCTTCTTTAAGTTGTATTTCTCAAGCATTTTGTTGTAACAATGAGAAAAGTAGCTAACACTCCTCAGTTCCTCTGGTTCCCTGAGCCACTGTGTGATCTCTTCTGCATGTGTTCCTACCATGTTGATACCATCCACCAGGAAGCCCTCAGCAGAGAGAAGTAGCTGAGACTGATGATAGCTCCAAAACTGTGAGCTAAATCAATCTATTTGTGAGGCACCCAGTGACAGTTCTTCATTGTTTATTTATTATGTGTGTATGCACACATACACGCTATGGTATGTGTTGGGAGGGCAGACAATAGCTTTTCAGAGTCAGTTTGCTCCTTTTACCTTGTTGAGTCAGGGTCTGTGATATTTCGGTTGTTCTGTGTACTCTAGGCTACCTGGCCCTCCAGCTTCTGGGGAATGTGCCTGTCTCTGCCTTCTACCTCCCTGCAATAGTGTTTGGATTATAGACGTGTGCCACCGCATCAGTTTGTTTGTTTGTTTGCGTGGGTTCTGGAGATGGAACCCAACCTTGTATAGTTTGTACAGCTTGTGCCTTTCCCTCTAAGCCAGGTCCCTATCTCAACCTCTGGTCTTTTGTCCTAATAACACAAAATGAACAAAAACCACAGCCTGTCTATTTCAGTGCCATTTTTGGTACTTCTTAAAAATCCACATCCGGAGAAGGCAGATAAGATCCATAAAGTCCTCAGGGTGATTTGGAGGAGCCTGCATCTTACAGACTTCAGTATGCCTTTAACATGAGAATACAGCCTTACCCCCAGCTCTGGAAGCATCCACTCTTTCCATTTGGCCTCAGATTCTAGTCCTAGAACGCATCTCCCTGTTTCTTTGTTCCATTTTGAATCTGAGTCCTGGTGCAAATGGATGGCCCAGTCTAAGAGTGTCATTAGTAAGGAGACTGCTTATAGGTCCCAACCAACAGCAGTGCCGGTTAAGTAGTGGGGGAAAGGAGCTGCTCCTCCCTGAGCTTGGAGAAACTCAAACTCATTTGGCTTCTTCCCTAACCCCCTCCTTTGATACATCTGGGCTCTTTAATGGGAAGTCCCTCATCAGGCTTTCTGGTTCTGGAATAGAAGCCTGGTTCAGAGGGGTCAGGTTAGAAACTTGGCCCAAGGGGACTCTGTTGGCCCCAAATTGTTCCAAGTCTTCCTTGTTGCTAACTTTCCCAGGGATATTATGTCCTTTGTGAGTCTCCCCACTCCCCACCTCCCAGGTCCTCCTAGCTATGAAAGAAAAGATGCCAATAAACAGGTTCACACTCAGGTGTTGAGGAAGTGATAACAGTTAATCCCTTTCAAGGGTAGTTGATCTGGAGAGAGGAGGGGTGTTCCTGATTTCATGCAAAAGCAAAACTATCTCTTGAAACAAGGCTATACACGTTGGCTCCAGACCAGGAGCCATTCACAGGCAAAGACATCCCTGGACTCTTCACAACAGTGACCTCTTTAGCATGTTCTCCACCAGACTTCCACGTGTTTGTTTCTATTCATGGAAGCTCCACGAAGGTTTTGTTTGTGAGTGTATCCTCAGAGGCTAACAAGAAGTAAGCCTCTGCTTACTTACATAGGCATCTGCTGAATGAATGAATGAATCCCCTCTTCAGGATCCTGACTCCTGTCTCTAGCAAGACCTGCTGGGTACCACCCCCCTCCTGACCTGCCTGGGATGGAGCTGAAAAGTGATTTTTCATACACGTCGCCCTCATTATAACATCATCCCTCAGAGCGCAGCTCTCTGACCACCCTGAAGACCTGTATTTAATGTGATGAAAGGTGATTTAATGGAGTTGAGGAGAGCAAAGCAGAAAGCGGATAACATTGCAGAAAAGCAGAGCTGGCTGTCCCTCCGAGGGCAAGGACCAAAGAAGAAACGAAAAATGGTGGTGGAGGGGGAGTCAGACACCTCCCTTAGAAGAGCCTGGAGCAGGAAGACGGTTTGGTCAGCAGGGTAGAAAGGCCAAAAGGAGAGCCTGATAAGCAGAAGGCCTCCCTACCTTCCTTCCTGCCTGCCTGCCTGCCTCCCTGCAGCAGATAACTAACTTACCATTTATTTACCTTGGAGCTGATTATGTACCGGGTTGAGGCAGGCGGGGAGATTTTATTGACATTTGGTCTCCCTTCACACATTTTTGCGACAGCCAGACATCAGGGACTGAGCTGCAGGATATTAAAGGATTTGGAAAAGTTATCAAGGAGTGGGACATATTTATCAAAGCCACAGTGATATTAGAAAGCTGGGCTGCTGCTACACCTGGGCCTGTTACTTGATTAAAAAAATAATAACGATTCATCCTCTGGCTGCTTTTTGCACCTGGGTGAATGCTGAGCTGCGTGCAGGACCACCCTTGGCCAGAGATTTGCACATAAAGACCCTCTTTGGGTCCAGCAGACAATCGAGGGTGACAGATCACACCCATGGCTAGTATGGATGCTTACACTCAAGCCTGTGGCTATATGGTGGAGTTGTGAATCAAGACATGGCGTGTTCCTACCTCCTGGGCCGGCTCAGTTCACATGATCACCTTCACATACACCTGGCAACGTTAAGATGTTTTTCAAAGAGTTTTTGTATTATTTTTATTGTGTGTGTGAGATACACACACACACACACACACACACACACACACACAGAGAGAGAGAGAGAGAGAGAGAGAGAGAGAGAGAGAGAGAGAGAGAGAGAGAGACCACGTGGCAGCAGGCGTGTGGAAATCAGAGGACAGTGTTGTGGAGTCACTTGTCTGTATCCACTTTAACATGGGTTCTAAGGATCAAACTCAAGTCCTCAGACTTGCATCGTGAGTGCCTTTACCTGCAAAGCCATCTTGCCAGCCCTGAGCTAATTATTCATTTATTTACTTTAAACATACCATCTTCTTACATAGCCTGGGTTGGCCTCTTGCCACCCTCCTGCCATCCCACTGCCTCGGTCTCCAAAGTCCTGGGATTACAAATATATACCATGCACCATGTTCCTAAGCACTTGTCATTTCTGAGAAGAGGACCCATGGCTGGCTGAGTGACTCAAGGGATGAGGCACAAGGGGTCTCATGAAGGAGGCATTTCTGGTGAATAGCAATTATGTAATACGGAATGTCTCCATCTTGTAGCACCAGTGAGTACAAATACACCGCAAGTCACCTCTATTTAGCTTTCCCCCAAATTTTTCCACATGAATTATTCAGTGTATGACTGTTTCAATATGTCTGTCTTTTTAAAAAATTGCTGGATGAACTTAAAGCAGAAAGAGGAAGTGCCTGCATTGCAAAAACGATCCCCACCTGCATATTTATCTGTAAAGGGAAGTCTTGAATGCATTCACTCAGGTGAAAATAGCATCAGTAGGAAGAACTGACCAATGGCCGCAGGATCTATGGGGTTAACCTGGGGTTTGCCATCTGATTCCAATCCATCAGGTCTGGTTATAAATCACTTATATGTCTGGGTGATAAAACCAAATATAAATTTTCAAAAAAATTTAACCTTGCATGGTATATAAAGAGAATACATAATATTCTTGGGCATAAATATATCTCAAGACAAACTCATTGTGTAACTCAGAATGCATAATGGATGGCACCAAGATAGATCTTTTTCCCCTGGCAAATAAAACCCAGGAATTCCACAATGGACTGTACTTTCTGCAACCTGGAGATGGGGCCTCATCTCCAAGTCTCCAACTTGTCTAGAATGACAGTCTGGTTGAGGGAGAAGAAATCTGGTAGAAGCTAGAAGATGAGAGACCTGGGAGTTCATCAGGTATCTGGGGGGAAACTTGGCCAAATGGTCTGATTTGCGAAGCCTCCAATTTACACATCTGGGAAAAGAGAAGGCTGGTTCAGAAACTAATGATGTCTTAAGGCAATTGTCTTTTTTTTTGTCAATCTGACACAAGCTAGAATTATCTAGGGAGAGGAACTTCAATTGAGAAAAATGTGTCCATCAGATTGGCTTGTGGGCAGGTCTGTGGGGACATTTTTCTTGATGGATGATTGATGTGAGAGGGCCCAGTTCACTGTGGGTGTTGCCACCCCTTAGCAGGTGGTCCTGGGTTGTATTAGCAAGTCAACTGGGCAAGCCAGGAGGAGCAAGCTGGTAAGTAGCACTCCTCCATGGGTTCTGCTTCAGTTGCTGCCGCGAGTTCCTGCCTTAACTTCCCTTCATGACAGACAGCAGTTGTCAGCTGAAATAAGCCCTCCCCGCCCCCATGGTGTTCATCACAGAACTAGAAAACAAGCTAAACAATGATTTTAAGGACTCTCCTTTTGTAACCTTGAAGTATGAAAACAGCCATGAGTCAGACCTAGAGGCCTTCAGCCCTTGCCACTCAGAGCATGATCTGTGACCCAGGATGACCAGTATTTCCGGAGAGCTAGTGGAAGGTGTGTTTTCTTTGGCCCAATCAAGACCCTCTTTCAAATTGGAGTACAATTTTGAGCCTGAGAAAATATTGCTGATGATTTCATGACCACAGGAGAACTGAAGAAGGGGGCAGCTATGAGTTCAATTGTTAATTCCTTCATGCATTTGGTCAACAAGCACGTTTTGAGATGCTCCTCTGCAAGGATCTTTGAGACATCATCTACTCCCTGGAAGACACACCCTCACATACCCAGTCTGTACAGGCACTTGTTTCCTGGAGCACAAACACAGGATGTGCCTGCTCAGTGTGAAGGCTGGTGTGGTGGTGAGCAGACATCTCTGTGAGTTCATTAACTTCAGAGGAACAACCATCTCCTTTGGAGAGGTGGCTCCTTTGAGAGTCAGATGGGACAAGTGCCGAACCAGGTCAGCGCTACATTTCTATTTTGGCTAGTAGGTTCTAGAAAACGTCTCACTTCTTACATCTTCTGTCTGGAAATACGAGGAGTGGGGAGAGTTAAGAATTTGTGTCGTGGGGGTTTGAACCTCTGGTCCTCTGGGTCAATGAATGTAATTTTTGGTCCTCCTCCCTGTCACGTGAGTGTGGTCATAGACTTTAATGTCACAAAACAATAGCAAAATCATAAACAACACAGAGCAAGAGATCCCCATAGCCCAGAGAGCAAGGGGTGAGGTACCCTCTGTGAGTGTGGGAAAGAGATTGCCAGGCATAGAATGTGGACTAGAAGCCAGCCTCTGGTGCCTTTATCCTGTCATACTTTGTGCTCATGCAAAGCAACATCAAAAGGTGCCCCCCTTTAACCCTTTGTGTCTTCTGTGTCCCAGATTTAGAGAACCCACACTGATTCTTTTTAGAGGCCATGAGGAGTCAGAAGTCACCCTTGTTCACAGAGAGCCCAGCTGCCACCTTCAAAGGCAGCCCTGGTTCTGCCCTTTGCAGGACATTCTGGGGTGCTGAGATCAGCATAAGGGAAAACACAAAGACTAGAGATCTTTACTGTCTCTCAGATATTTACTTTCTCCCTCCCCTACCCAATCCCCATGACAAGTTACCTTCCCCCCACCTCCTGTCTTCCTTACAATGCAGGGAGGACCCAGCTGCCATGTCTGCCTGCTGGAGTCTGCCTGTGAAACCTGTGCAGCCTATTCCACTTACCCTCCCATCATCTATCATTTTTCTAGATTCTTTACAGCACATTCAATCAGTGGCATGAATACCAGGCTGGGGTGAGGCCTGGAATAGCCCTCATAAACTGTGGGTGCCCTTTGCCAGATAATTCCAGTCAGATCCTAGGCCCTTGGGTCAGTCACAGCATTTCCTCCTCTCTGCATGTAGCAGATTCTGCTTTGGTGTTATAGAATGAGGAAGTCTAGGTTTTCTGAGATCTACTCCTCCCCATCCTGAAGAGAGGATGCCAAGGCCTGGAAAGTTGAACAACTTTTGTGAAGTCACCAAGCATGACCGTGTCTGTCATTTTGACCCCTGCAAGGCTCCATATCATTCTCAAGGCCCTTCCAAGTTGCTCTAGTTTTGATCTTAAAAGTCTAAATGTCCACGTGTTAAAGGCTTAGCCCTCAGCCAGTCTTGGTACTACTGGGAGGCAGGAGAACGTCTATGTGGCATGTCAGAAGAGATTTATGTCACTGAGGATATGCCCTTGAAGGGAATACTGGTAATCCCTCCTTCTTTCTCTTTTTACTTCTTGATAGTTATGATGTGAACAAGACTTCTGCATCATCCTCTCCTGCCATGTTTCCACAGGCACAGAAATGCCAGGGCCAGCTCATCTTCTACTGATGCCTCTGAAGCCATGAGCTAAAAGAAACCTTCTGTCCTTTTGATTGTCTTAGGACGTTATGGTAACGCTACAAAGTTGACTAGAATGTGAGTATTGCTATAGAAAGGCATTAGGCAGACAGGGAGCAAGGGGGGGGAAATGCGGCTGGCCAGGGAGCTCACATGAACCCTTTTTAGAATAGGCTGATGAATGCATGCTGTTTGTGGTGAGCTCCCACAGGCTCTCATGCCCAGGGTCCTGATGTTGATGTTCACAGAAGGGACACCAGAGGCTCTGCTGAAATCATGGCCATGCTCAGGGCACAGCTGGGAGCTAGGATGTGACTATAAAATCCTGTCACTTGCCTTTACTGTTATGTCTACATTGAATCAGGACAAGGACCCCTAAGCCTTGAACTTCTGAGGCTGTCTATGTGAAAAATACACATGTGCATGGCATACTTTTAAGTACATGATTGCCAGCACAGAGTTCCCAAGGGCAGGGACACCACATTATCACACTGTGACTTACTCTCTTCCCAACAAGCCAGACAAGTGTAATTTGTGTAGGGAAAGTTGTTTTCTGCCAGTTTTGCAGGGCAAGGTCACAAAATGTCAGTGTCTTCAGTGGTGTTTAATAAAAACGTATGGTATACAGGGATTCAGCTGTCTCTAGAATTTTCAGAGACTGACCACCTTGTATGTGGTTTCCATGTTGGCATTTGTACTAGTTGCCCATTGCATATATGAGACAAAAATATTAGACAGAAACAACTTAAGGTGGGATTTATTTGGCTTATGGTTCCAGAGGGTTCAGGCTATTGTGTGAGGAGAACAGGGAGCAGTTCACATCATGGCAGACAGGAAGCTGAGAGAGAATGGTAGTTCTCTGCTGCCTTTTTCCTTTTCATTCCTTTTATTCCAACCAAGGACCCCACCTCACTGATGCTGCCACCTCCATTCAGGAGGGTCCTTTTCCCATAGTCAATCCTGCCTGGAAGTGTTCTCGTGGATATACCCAGATCTGTGCTCTCTAAACCTCTTAGATTATTGCTCTCAACACTGTCAAGTCAGCAATAGTCACCATCATAGGGCTCCTGCAACTGAGCTGTTTCCTGTCACATAGCTTTTGTCACCTTCAAGAGGTTGTTTAAATCTTTGTACTCCAGTTTTCTCATCTGGAAACAACCAGTAATCATTCCTACTTCTAGGAATCTTGTGTGTAGGGTAGGGGTTGAAATAAGGTAGGATTTCAATAAATAATGCAAGCTGTGTCCAGCTCAGGAAAGGGTAATAGGGAAAGTTGGCTCTTTTCTACTTCCCCATAAGTTAAGAATATTCACAGGCATGTTCCTAGGGGTGATGTTTTCTCCTGTCTATATGTCTATCCATCCATCCATCCATCCATCCACCCATCCATCCATATGTCTTGACAGGATCCAACTTTGTAGCCCAAGATGGAGCTTGGAGTTGTGATCTTTCTCCTTAGCCTCCCAAGTACAGAGGTCACAAACATGAACCACCATGTTCAGTTTAGGATTCTCCATCATGTTATTCCAATACTAGTTACTGATTTGGGGAAGGTCACTGTATCTGTGTTTAGATTCATTCATTCATTCATTTGTTCGTTTGTTCATTCATTTATTCATTCATGCAATAAGCAAGCAGGTAGCCACTAAATATTTATAGACTACTGAAGGGTCAGGTACTGTTTTAAATGCCGAGGAAAGCTGAAATGAGCAAAACAGACTGAATTTGCATCTGCATGGAGTTTATAAATGGATCCACTGAATTACAAAACAACCAAGATGTGACTCTCAATAGAAAGGAGACAGTCTTTGTAGAGTCCAAAAGAAAGGTTGTTAGAATATGTCAGTTTCAATATATCAAAGAAGGTACTGAAATCCATTCAGTTCTCCACACTATGATTCATGTTTGCAAGATATATTTGTTAGGAATGTTTTTGATGCTAAATGACAGAAAACCAACTTAAGCTACCATAGAATTTATGATTCATGTAACTGAAAAAATTGAGCAGATATGTAGGCTGCAGGCAAAGGCTGATCCAGTCGTACAAACCATGCTACCAAAAACCAGGTTTCTCTTCATTTTTCTTTTCATGATGGTACTGCTCCCACTTGTTCCAGGTTCTCCACTGATAGCAAAAGTCATCCCAGCACTACATCTTAGGCATCTTCAGACTGAGCTATACAGAGGCATTCTGAGAATGCTTTTTAAAAATTATTTTTAAAAGAAAGAGTGTATCCCAGGCTGGCCTGAAACTCACTATGTGTATAAGGTTGGCCTTGAACTCACCGAGATCCACTGGTGAGTTTAATATCACCTGTTATATCTCAGTGATGATGTCAATGAAAGACAAATGTCATGTTCTCCCTTTTAGGCTGAATTTAGACTTTAGAAACAATATGGCATGAAAGTAGATGGGAGACTTCTACAGTAATGAGGGAAACTAATTAAGGAGAGGGTGGTGGGGGAAAGAGTAACAGGGTGAATATTAGCAAATGCATGAGACATACATGTCAAGAGGCCATAATGTGGGCAGTTATCGTTTATGTCCATTAAAATGTGAATGGACATCAAATAGGTAATGATTGGATAGAGAGACCCTTGAGGATACCTCGTAGTTTGACCAGGGTGGCAGGGGTTCCTGTATCTCTCCTTTCATTAATACTTCTTACTGTTCTCTGGTTCCCCCCATGAACACACAGAGACAAAGAAAAGTCACAGCTGTTGGAACTGGTTGTGCTAAAGTCCCCTTGCTCTGGTCAATATCCGGATGAAATCTTAACAGCCTATCAACATTCCACCGTGGAGGTGGGAGGGACTTTTCTATTGCTGTGATATAACACCATGGCCACAGCACCTTACAGAAGAAAGTTTATCTGAGGCATAGTTTCAGGGAGTTAAAGTACATGATCACCATGGTGGGTAGCAGAGTAGCAGGTGGGCAGGCCTGGTGCTGGAACAGTAGCTGAGAGCTTACATCTTGGAACACAACCATAAAGCAGAGAGAAACTTGGAATAGTGTGGCTTTTGAAACCTCAAGGTTCTCCCCAGTGACACACCTTCTCCAACAAGGTCACACCTCCTGATTCTTCCCAAACAGTTCTGCCAATAGAGGACCACATATTCAAACATATGAGCCTATGGGAGCCATTCTCATTGAAAGCACCACACACCTCCATCAACCATTCCATCCAGGGAGATGGGAGGGGATCACAACTCTCCACCTTTCCCTGTGGATGTATAGACAGTTATCAGTAGCTGATGGGCAGAGCTCACAAGGCCCTACTCCTTCTTAAGTCCATATAGGCAGCTAATGAATGCTGGAGGAGAAAGAGACATTTTCTTCAGTGGGTTAGCCAGTACTAATATGTCCATGCTTCTATAAATAACTCCTCACCCATGTTTCTTTAAAGCAACATTAATCAAATCAATTGGGTCAGAAATACATGAAATTCGAAGGGGACACAGTATGGGAAAGATCAGCAGAGAGGGATGGGGCAAGAGAGACAATGCAGGGTGATATGGTCAAACATTATGTACATGTATGAAATGTCATCATGAAACCTGTTATTATGCATAATGAATATATGCTGATAAACTTTCAAACAGGAATCTACAGAGACAGTGCTGTTCTAGAGTCCTCATCCTGGGATACTTGAAGCAGCTGTGCATCCCAGAGCTGAGAGAAGTGCTCATTCTCAAAGTGGACTTTTGCTCATCTTCAGTGGTAGAGACTCATTTCCATGGTGACAAGTTTGCAGGAGAAAGACTCCTTTGAAAAGAATAGGCAATAGGCATTAGGCATCTCTGTGAATCTATGTCTAGGCCTAAGAAGAGACCATGAGACCAGGGAGTAACAGGACAGCAGTTAGGGCCTGGTCCTATGGGTCCCCATAAAGCTGCTGGACTATTTTTGGAACAACAGGATGAGTATGAGGGTATCCTTGGAGGACTGTGTAGGTGCTTTCAGTCATCTGCTTATTGATGCTGGTGACCTTTGTGGCACAACTCACTCCATCGCTGCTCTGCCAGTCCTTGTCTAGGAATTTATATTCCTATTTTAGCTCATATGGAAGCCCATTTGTAAATGGAACCATAAATTGGGAATTGTTTGAATGACAAACTCCTCAAGTCACATGGGTCACATTCCAAATATCAGCAAGTCCAGGCACCTGCAGCCACTCTATTGGATGGGTAGGATCTAGGGCATAGTCATGGCGACAGAAAGTTCTGTAGAACATGGCCTGTGGAAATAAGTCAGACAGCAAAGTTCTTGCTATACAAACATGCACCCATATAAAATGCCAGGGGTGCCTGTGCAGGATTCTGATCCCAGCACTAAAGAGGTGGAGATCGTGTTATGTACTTGGTGTACTTGGTGAGGTCCAAGTTCTAGTGAGAGACCATGTCTCAAAACAAGGTGATAGTATCCAAAGAATGGCACCCAAGGTGAACCTTTGACCTCCACCTATGCATGCACATGTGTATACAGGCACTTGCATACAAATGTGTACTCCTCCCACAGATGAAAACTTCATAAGAAAGGGCTAAGTAGGAAGAGGGGTTGCAATGTAGCACAGCTAAAAGTTGGTGACCCTTGCAGCAGAGTGTCCCCAGCTATGAGACATGTAGCCTAGTGCAGGGATCTCTGGGAGCTCTGATTCCTGCTCTCCCCTTCTCCTCATCACCATGGAGCAGCTTTGCTATGGCTTGAATATGGGTAGTGTTCTCCAGGTGTAAGAGCTTTGTACCCAGGGTTGTGGTATTTGGAGGTACTGTGGACCTGTTATATGAGGTGGAGCCTAGTGGGAGGTCCTTGGGTTGGTGGAGTGTGCATTCACAGGCCTGGATAGACCCCAGACTCTTCCTTGATCCTTGCTTTCTGGATTATGTTGTACATTCACTCCAACACTCACTCCTGCTGTGATGTACCACCCTTGTCAGAGGCCCAAACCCATGGGACTGTCTGATTATGAATTTGAATATCTCAACCTTCATTCATTCCATAAGAAGCCTGTGTCAGGTGGCATTACAGTAACACACAGTCACCTCCTCCATGAGTGACTCATTCCTAAGGTCCCAGGACACCTGCCACACAAGTAAGTTCATATTGTATACTCTGGATTATACACAGTTACTAGTCTTGCAGCCTGTCCTGGATGATAGCCAGGTCTTTTGATGGTAGTGACTATATCTTAAGTCAACTGGGTGTCCTCAAAGCTTAGCACAAACCTGGCAGGCTATGGAGGCTCATTAAATGCCCATGGCACTCTGGGGCTCAGAGTCCACTCTCTAATGCTGTGGTTGTGTGTCTTTGTCCAGGTGATTTGGCATAGCTGAGCTACAGTGGTATCACAGTTGAAAATCGAGTGAATGCCTTCACCTACCGGTAAGACTATTGTGACAGGCAATTCAGACTATGCAGGCAACACACTGAAACTTCTCCAGTGTGATGTCATAATAAGAAGTAGACAGGACCCGAGCATATGTATGTTTCCATACCTCAAAAGCTGTGTGACCCTGTGTAATATACCTAACAGCTCTGGGCTTCACTCTGTACTGAGGAAATGTGGGTGGTTACTGTGGCTGTGATCCTGGGTGCAGGGCTGTCACAGCATCTCTTGAAGCTGAGGCTGGTGATCCTGGGGCATCCCTGGGCAGGGTTTGGAACTGGAACTCCCCCAGTATGAGGCAGCCTGCCTCTGCAAGTCTCCAGACTCAATGCACCTGGTGATAGTGGCAAGCATAATTCATTCCCACTCTCAGCTAATGGCTGGTGACATTTTGAAGACGGCTGCCTGGCTGTGGTTTTTGCCAGCAGCAGAGGGATTTTGAAAAGCCAGGTAGACACCAGGATCCAAGGCAAGGCAAGACAGAATGGCATTCAGCCCCTGAAAGGGACAGAAAGCCACATGAGAGAGATGTAAGTGCTTCATGGTCCCCCTGAGGTGGTTGGAGAGGCTCATGTGTCCTAGCTGTTGGAACATGCTAAGGTGGTGTGCCAATTTGCCACGGATGGAGGTGTTTCATAGGAACTTGGGCTTTAAAATTCCCCAGGCCTGGAATCAATATTCTATGCTCGTGTTAGAATTCAGTTTGTGTGGAGAGGGAGGACGCAGCTCTCAGAATTCTTGGGTGAAATACACCACATATCTCAGGGATTAAGGGGATTTCCGTGCTTATAAATCGTACCCAGTGATGGCTGGATCTTGAGCATGGGCGGGGGTGTGTGTGTGAGGGAGGCTGGAGGGAAGGCAGAGAAGAGCAGTTCCTGTCCTCAGATCCTCCATCCCAGCCTTTCCCTCAGGCAAGCAGGCCACACTGAGTAAAGGACCTGTGTCTGTTGGGTGCAGCATGGAAAGCTGGCCAGGACGACTTGAGTTGGCTGAGACAATGCTTGACAGAGAGGACTATGCCAGAACCACAAACAGCTGGGGCTCTTCCTGACACCAACATTAGCTACTGCATCGTAAAAAAGTGGGGGTGGGGTGGACTATGCTGCAGAATAGATACTCCCTATGGCTTGCTAATTGAATGCTTGCTTGTTTCTTTCTGTTTCATGGAAAATTTGGCAGAATGGCTTAGAATGTACCAGGTACTTCTGTGCTGACCCCCCATCCCCAGACCACAGTTCCTTCCTCAGAGTTGCTTGCTACCTCCTCCTCCTCCTCCTCCTCCTCCTCCTCCTCCTCCTCCTCCTCCTCTCCCTCCCTCCCTCCCTCCCTCCCTGCTCCTTCCATTGAGGACAGAAACCTGCCCCAAGTCCTTGGAAACTGTTAGGATGGGCTAGCCAAGTAGGCAGGCCTTCCTTCCTTCCTTCCTTCCTTCCTTCCTTCCTTCCTTCCTTCCTCCCTCCCTCCATCCCTCCCTTCTTTCCTTCCTTAAGACAGGTCTCATTTAACCCAAACTAGCTTCAAATTCACTATGTAGCCAAGGATGACTTTGAACTTCTAATCCTCTTGCTTCCCAGGTACTGGGGTTCCAGACTGCCACACCTGCCTTATATCTTGCTAGGGAGGATGAACACAGGGATTCTTGCATGCTAGGTAAGCATTATACCAACTCAGGCACATCTCCAACCCTGAAATGCATTTCTTGGTTTTCCTGTTCCCTGATGGTTGGCAGACGAGAACACAACCTCAGGCTGCTATTGGATGTGACTGAGGATTCTTCACAGGCAGGGGAGGAGGCTGCAGGAGATGCTGACTGGGGTCTTCCCACCTCCGCTAACCTGGATGTGAACTGTGCTAGCCTGGTTCAAAGGAGTGCCGGCTCCCTGACTGGCTCGCTCAGCTTCCAGCGCCCGCAGGCCACAGGCTAATGAAAAGCAGATCCTCGCTCGCCAGGCCTGCCTGCCCCTCCTTGGCAGCATAGATAAAAACCTAATGGCATGTCATAGCCTGATGGCAAACTCACCACGAAAACAAAATTATCAGGGCAGCGCTGAGGCAGCGGACCGTATCTGCTTTTGTACTATAAAATAACATAACCGGATGACCCCTCATTTGCTGAAGGGGTGACTGGCTGCAAAGAGCCAGGCCTGGCGCCAAAGTCCCAGCCAGCACACTCTGACCGTTCTTTTCTTCCCTCTCCTGTCAAGTACCTGGGTCTAGGAGACAAGCCTTTGATGACATGGCGTTTCTCACTACACTAATTGCAGTTTTTTAACAGGAAGGGGGGCTCTGACTGCTTCCTGTGTATACATGTTCATGGGCACACAGACATCCTCCTCTACCACCAACACCCAAATTCCCAGACCCTCTCCATCACAGAAGAAAGCCAGAAAGTCTCCCCTGTGGCACCACTGGACTCCCTCAGCCATTCCCAAAACCACATTTAATTGCATCCGAGACATGTTTTAAAGCAATGTCAGAAGCTGAGGATCAGTGATAGTTGCTTGAGCAATACCTCTGCCAAGTGAACCTAATCACCCCAGAAGACTTTCTGAAGAGACAATTGGTGGTTTTTCATGCTTTGCCCACCCTCTACTTCCAGTAAGATTTGATATTTACTAAGCATACACTGAGCTGAGGCCCAAGAGAGGCTCTAGAGAAAGTTCTATGAGCAAAACAGATATGTTCTCTGCCACATTTCTGGCTATCTGCTCTCAACCTCCACTGTTCTCAGTGGGATATCTCCAATTTCAGTTAGGTACATGGATCTCTGAAACAAAGATGATCGCTTATACCATCCCTTGTTGCTAGGTGTTACTATGACATGACTTTGAGCTGATGGTATATTAGAGGGAGTTCTGTCTAGAAGCTTCTAAAAGCTGTGAGCAATGGGGAGGAAGTCCATCATTTCCTCTATTCTCCTGATTGAGCATTAGCATGTGGACATGATGGCTGGAGGTCAACCAACTACATAAAACCATGAGGTAGAAGTCATATATACAATGTAGCGGTTGAGCCAGATGAAAAAAAAAGAGGCTGAAATTGCAGAAGTACTTTGGAAATTAAGCACACACCTAGACTACACTCAGCACTCCCATGCTTAAAGAGTTACTCAAGAGAAAGGAAAAGCTACATTAAAATGTTCATAACAGCCTTTTTCATCATGGATCCAACCTAAGTGACGGTCCATCAACAGGTGGTATACTTTGGACCTGGAATGTTCCCCAGTTGGCAGTATTATTGGAAGGTGGGGGAGGTGGGGGAACTTTTGGAGCTGGACCTAGTGGAAGTAAATGTGTTCTAAGGGTACATTCATTCATTCATTCATTCATTCATTCATTCATTCATTCTCTCTCTCTCTCTCTCTCTCTCTCTCTCTCTCTCTCTCTCTCCATATATATGGAGCTGAGTGAAAGACCATTTGTGTGGTGTTCTAAAGTGGGCCAAACCTGTGCGCTGACAGCAGGCAGAAACCTTTACTGCCTTTCAGGGGTGGTGGTCACCTGGGAAGGAGCTCAAGGACATTTTCGGTGGAAATGTAAGTGTCTTAGATTTTGGTGCATACCTTTGTTAAAACACATGATAACCTGTGTGTTTCTGCTCTGTGCAAGTCACTCAGTAGTGATGCCAATTTTATCTTGACAATGATCAAAGCCATGATGCCTGTAGATTCTGTAAAGCCTCCCACCCTTCAGTACTGAGCTGTCTAATTGTAGTCACTGTCTATGTCTCTATGTATGTATGTATGTATGTATGTATGTATCTATGTCTCTATCTATGTGTCTATGTATCTATCTATGTATCTATGTATCTAAGCATCTATCTATCTATCTATCTATCTATCTATCTATCTATCTATCTATCTATCTATCCATCCATCCATCTGGGACCATCTTCAACCAGGCTTATGTGATACATTCCATCACTCTTTGCTAATCCCACTTTGACAGTATGACACTTTCCCTGCTATGTGGCTGACTTCTCGCTGATCCAGTGGTAATGGCCATGAGGAGTCAGGATCCAGGCAAGCTTTAACAAGGGGCTTAGTCAGAGGGCCACAGTTTAGAAGTTTTCCCTGGTCCATGTTCCAGGGCTTGCCAGCCCAAACACCAGGATTCTCAGACAACCCCTCCCCCAAAGGCCTGGTTTTGCACCTCTCTCACCCCCTACCCTTAGCAGTCTGCTTGGCAGGCAGGGTCCCACCTTGTGCAGTTCATTCTGGTGCTAGGACTATTCTTAGAACACCACCAATCCCCCGGGAGGCTCTGAGGATGCAGGAGGCTGAGTAACAGCTGCATCGCGGCCATTACCGATGCCATTATCATCATCATTATTGCGGGGATGCGGCTTTTGTGGTGTGCCAATCAGAGGAGGTTTGGGGGCCTTTTCCGTAATTGGAAGAATCAGTCCAGGGCATGCGTGGGTTTCCATTCAGAGCATATTTTCTCTGGGGAAGCATATTTTCTTGTGTGCTGTGGGGGTAGGCATTTCAGGTAGGTCCAGTAAGCGGCTGCCTTGTGGAGGGATTTTAGATTGTCCTCTTCTCCTGTCCTGACCAGCCCTGTCAACTCGGTCCCACCAAGCAGTCCTCTGACCAGGAGCCACAGATTCTTTTTTTTATTCTTTAAATTAGAAGCAATCTTGTTTTACATGTCAATCCCAGTTCCCTCTCCCTCCCCTCCTTCCCTGCTCCGAACCAACCCCCTATCCCATCCCCTTTCTTCACCCCAGGGAGGGTGAGGCATTCCATGGGAAAATCTTCAAAGTCTGCCATATCATTTGGAGCAGGGCCTAGATCCTCCCTCTTGTGTCTAGGCTGAGAGAGTATCCCTCTGTGTGGAGAGGGCTCCCAAAGTCCATTCGTGTACTAGTGATAAATACTGATCCACTATCAGTGGCCCTGTAGATTGTCCAGACCTCCAAACTGACACCCACGATCAAGGGGTCTGGGTAGGTCCTATGCTGGTTTCCCAGCTATCAGTTTGGGGTCCATGATTCTCCCTTGTTCAGTCAGCTGTTTCTATGGGTTTCTCCAGCCTGGTCTTGAACCCTTTGCTCATCACTCGTCCCTCTCTACAACTGGATTCCAGGAGTTTGAGGAGTTCAGGAGCCACATATTCTGCACTTAGAGATTCAGTCTTTGGACTTTATGTTTTCTCTGCAGCTAGACCAAAGCTACTGCTGTCTTTCTTGGAATTGTATGTTTTGTTTTGTTTCCCTTTTAGAAGAAAGAAATAGAAAATGTAAAGGGCCCCATGAAAGGGCATTTGTATGGCAGTAAGCACATGAACAGGGAGGTAGGTGGGGCCCACAAACGCCAAACAACATGGAGGCAGGTGAGTGCTTCCTGTGCTTTCCTGCATGCAGACACATTTTCTCAGGACAGCCCTGTGTGTGTGTGTGTGTGTGTGTTGTGTGTGTGTGTGTGTGTGTGTGTGTGTGTAAGAGAGAAAGACAGACAGACAGAGAGAGAGAGACAGAGACAGAGAGACAGAGAGAGAAGAGAGAGAGAGAAGAGAGAGAGATATGCATGCATATGTGTGCACATGTGTACAGAAGCTATTAATGCTGGGTGTCTTCCTCAGTCACTCTCCACATTATTTTTCAAGACAGGGTCTCTCCCTGAACCTGAAGTGTACTGATTTATCCAGGCTGGCTGGCCAAGAAGCTCCAGGAGTTGTATTGTTTGCACCTCATCAGCACTCAATTAGATATATGCCACCATCCCCAGCTTTTTATATGGATGCTGGAGACCCAACCTTAGGTCATTATATTTATGAAGCAAGCACTTTTCTCCCTGGGCCATCTCCATAGCCCTGGTAGCTTTTCCCTTGAAGGCTTAATTTCACAAGTACTTGGTGCTTACCTTGTACCAGGTAGGCACTATTGCAAGAGCTGTTCAGATCTTGCCTCAATTCAAATGTCATAAGCATAGCATAAAGTGGAGTTATAGTTTCTACCCTAACTGTCTCCCAAAGACCTGTATGTCAAAGGCTTAGTCCCCAGCCTAAAGAATTACTGGACAGTGATGGAACCTGTGAAGGCTGGGACCCTGTAGAAAGTATTAGAAAGATCATTTGGAAAGGAGATATGGACCTTGGTCTCTTCCTTTGCTTTTTCACTTCCTGGATAACAAGACATAAATGGGCTTCCTCTGCCACATGCTACCCCCATGATGCTGCCTCAGTGTAGGCAAGTAACCATGGATAGAAACCTCTAAAACTGGAATGCAAAGTGAACCTTTCCACTTTTTAAATTCATTACCTCGGGTATTTTGTCATGCAATGAAAAGCTGACTAGCACACACGAACCTATTGGGTTTTAAACTCTGGATCCAGGAGCAAAGTGAGGCATAAGAGGTTCAGTAGCTTGCTTAAGGTTACTGGGCTGTAAGCGACAGAACTGGGACCTTAGGTCCTAATACTGCTTTGTTGAGGCTATGGTCATGGCAGCTTTGATAGAATACAAAAGAACAGGTTATTGCTTTGCCATCACTGGAAGATGAAAATAGCCTGAGCAAGTTACTTTTCACTCAGTATTGCCTTCCACTAGACAAATACATGGTTGTTAACATTTTTTTTTCATTTGAAGGATATACTCATACATTCCCAGCATTTCATTTCCCTCTCAAGATACTGCCCCCAAAGAAAAGATGTGGTGTCTGCATGTCTTAAAAATGTCTCAAAGCAAAACCTGAGGGCAACATACTGGGCTGTCTTTGTTGCCTAGAGACCTATGTTCCCAGGGAACAGCACTTTAAATGTCAGAGACAGGTTCTTGGGGATTCAGGGTGAGGACACTTAGCATTAATACTGGGTGTCAACCTGATAGGATCTAGACTCCTCTAGAAGACAGGCATCTGTATGTCTTTGTGGAACTTTCTAGATTTGATTCATTGATGTGGGATGACTAACTCCAAATGCAGTTGTCTCCTTTTTGTGGGCTTGGGGCCTGGACAGAGTAAGGAGAGAGCAAGCTGAGCACCAGCATCCATCTCTGTCTGCTTCCTGACAGTGGATGTTGTGTGAGCAGCTGCCTCATGCTCCGGCCGCCATACCTTCCCCACCACGATGGACTGTACCCTCAAACTGTGAGCCCCAGCAAACCCTTCTCTAAGTTGCTTTTGATAGACGTTTTGTCTCAGCAACAAGAAAAAGTAACTAACATAGGTTCCCAATCAACTTGCAGATGCACCCAAGTTGCAGAAAAAAGAGAGGAGACACAACCTTGAGGAGCACAGAGGGCACATGTTGGACAGAAGAGCCAGTGTATAAGAACAAGCCCCTTGTGTTTGTTGCCATGACTGTGGAGGATGCTGGATGTTGCTGTCCCTTTTCTGGCACTCATAACAGTCCTAAGCAATTAAGAGCCTGCCCAAGCAGAGTGGAGTGAGATTTGGAGGACAGCACCTGGACTCTTTTTCCCCTCAGAAATAGAAACCACATGTGTAACTAAGAGGAAGCAGGCGGCTCCAAGGAATATGGCTTCCTCACATACACCTGAGAAAAATCAAGATCTCCCTGAACTTTGCTCTGGCCTCTATGTCCTTATGCTAATGACTCTGGTGTGATGTTTCATTATAGAGGCCCAGGGAAGGAATGGTCCTGTTTTCTGGCAAGACAAAGGCAAAGAGGACTAAGCCTTGCATTATTGGCTTGGGTAGGTAGGGCAAGACAGAAACAAATGGACACAAACTTTACTGGAAAGCACCAGTGAAAGGCTAGTTTCTGAACAGCAAGCAGTCTGGTTCTCCATGTTCCTGGCTCTAGAATTCATAACTTCCTGCCCCTGGAGCCTTCTCCTCCCTTGGGGACTGCTAGGAGTCACTAGTTTTTGACCTAAAAACCAAACTTGTTCAATTTCAGGGGACAGTCCAGACAGCTGTCCTGCTGGAGCCTTCTTCAAAATCCCACCACCAATCTGCAGCCATGCCGGTTCATGCTTGAGTGCCAAAGTTTTCTAGCAAAGATGTGTACCCCCAGCACTGTAATACACGGAGATTCCCTCATGTGTAAGGCCTCCACCGTGCGTCGGCACTCTGAGTGCAGAGGATGTTTTCTTACTTGGTTTTGTTCTTTTTATTTTCCTTTTTTGTTTTTTCCGAGACAGGGTTTCTCTGTGTAATAGCCCTAACTGTCCTGGAACTCTCTCTGTAGACCAGGCTGGCTTCAAACTCACAGAGATCTGCCTAACTCTGCCTCCCAAGTGCTGGGATTAAAGGCGTGTGCCACTACCACCCAGCAGACTTCCTCTTTCTTATACGTGTTTCCCCACCTATTCCACTGTGTGGTTCTCTAGTAGCCTGGTTGCCTCCTGCTGAGGGGGGGGCTCTTTTTCTGACTCATTGGGATGAATGGGTGTCTCTATTCCTCTACACATATACTCCAACACTGTATATGTCCGACTTCTGTGGCAAAGTCTTTGAGATTATCATTGTTTCTGTCCACAGGATCCAGACCCCTGGGGCTAGGAGAGATTGGAGCATTTGCTTATGATCTCCAGCAAATGATCTTCAAGTGGGTTCCGTAAACCAGCACTGGCATGGTGGAAAGAATGTCAGCAAAGCTCACATGCAGAAAGCCCAACTTGAAATTCAGAATGGGCATGTGAGTGACAGCCTTTGAGTCCTGTTGCCATCAGAAAATCGGCACCCATCTCCAACCTCAAGTTCCTCAACCCCTTTTCCCTTTTTAAGATGTTGAATCTCTTATTTTGGTGCTGGGGTAGAACCTAGAGCTTCCCACATGCTAAGTGAGTACTCTGCCACTGAGAAGTACCCCAGCTCTACACCCATTTTCACATAGCATCTCCTCAATTTCTCTAACCGTAGGACAGTTCCCCCATGCAATAGATTAAATTATCACACAACAATAATCCGCTTCCTCATTCTAAACCTCCACGGACAAGGTAAATTTCTTTGTCCCATTGATGAGTCTTGGCATGTAAGGTGCTTCCACTGATAAACTGAGTGTGGAGATAACAGTGTGTCAATTTCAAATCTAGACCAAAGAGACATTACACAATACCATTTGTTCTTTTGTGCTTTTCCATCCTCAACAAGAAGAGCACATACCAGGGGGCTGCTTCGTCTCTGTCTTGGGCCCTAGAACAAGACACAGGGCACAGAACCAGCCCTATTCAATTTGCAGATGCATGAGTGAAGAAATGCTAATCGTTGTATGCTACTGAGCTTTGGGTTTATTTGTTGCACAGCATAATTATTAGTGGTAATAATTAACTGACACTATTCTTGTTTATTTGTATTTATTATTGGTATGTGTGTGTGTTTTCATGTTTGCATGCTCACACCAGAGCCTCTATGTGAAGGTCAGGGGCAAGTTCAGGAATCGGTTTTCTCTTTCCATCTTCTGAGGCAGTGTCTGTTGTTTCTAACATGCTGCCTTCTTCAGACTAGCTGACCTTCAAGCTTACAGACAATTATCCTGTCTCTACTTCTCATCTTTTTGTATCAGTGTTGGCATAGATAGACACTACCACATCAGGCTGTCTTATGTGGATTCTGAGGTCCAAACTCTAGCCATGGAGGCTGTGGAGTAGGTACTTTTACCCACTGAGCAATCCTACCAGCACTCTTTTAAATGTCATGGAACCTGAGAACTGGATGGAAAGTTCTTTGAGAACACCGAGACACTGTCAGAAATAGTCAAGCTGGATTTGCACTCAAGCTCTCCAGTTCTGAAGCCTCCTTATCTCTCTGCTCCAACTGTACTTTGGGGATTTCTTATGGCAAGGAGAAATACAAGGGTGGCGCAGGAGATCATTGAGCATCTCCATGCTGTCATTCACCCCTGTGACAATGACACTAGAGCCAGGAAACATATAGCTGTCCTCCGTTCCAGCCACATCTGTGGACGGACGTACTGCTGACAAGATTATGATCTCAAACTCTGCTGGGACTGCTTGGTGTTCCTTTCTTTGTAAGCCTTGCAAAAAACCACTTTCTTTTTCCAGGGTCTGTGTCAGTAGCCTAAATTCATACCAGTTTGCTGAGTTGGTACAAAGTACAGAATTGATGGTACAGAAAGACATTACACGGCCCACAACTCTTTGGACCATATCAACACATCATCCGTAGCCTCAACTGCAGCAACATTTCATTAAATCCTTGCAGTTTCTCCCCAAAGAGTAGGCATGCCCTTCCATCTTTTGAAAACAGATGGAGACCTGTCAGCATGTCGACCCCAGCTGGGACTGTGGATTCACCTGAGCTAAACTTCAGAGACGGCGGTTTAATCTTCATTCAAGAATGAGGCTTGGGTGCCCTAGCCCATGCAGAGGCTGGAGTAGACCACCATGTATGTCTGGAGCAGGTCATGTCTCAGAAGACAGGCCCTTCAGTGAGGATTCCAGTGGGGTATGCCAGGAAAGCCAGAGAAATCTAATGGCTCTTCTTGGGCCGTGAAGGAACTGTTAGAGCTGTCCATCTGCAGAGGTGTTGTGTTAAGTTTTCCTGAGGGGCTATGTATAAATGTCTTTTCACTGTAGATAGGTCACTGAAAACAGAGCAGAATAACCATCACACCAAAGTCCAAGTTGGCCAGTCAATGAGTTTATTGCACTTATTTGCAGACTATAGGCAAGGCGTTACTTACAGGAGCATGGATTACCCCAAGACAGCAGCAACACTGTGAAGTCCCACCCCAGTTACAGATGACAACCTCATCAAAGTTGCATCATGGAGTCTCCCTTCCACTTAACCTTGTAATTCCCATATATTCTAGAATCTCACTTGCATTTAGGAGGAAAGCAGGAGGGAACAATGTCTGGAATCCCAATAGCTTCATTACCTGCACCACAAACCTAGCTACTTCTATATTGTTTTGTTCAATTAGTTGCCATGGCTACCAGCCCGATACATCTCTACTCCCAAATGGCTTTGAGATGGTCATGTTAAACCAAGAGGAAAGAGCCATATCACAATAAGAAGCAATTGTGGAACTCCATGCCCTGGCAAACAATGACTAAGGGCTGCCCTTACAGTCCACCTGGCATGATAGAAACAAAATGGACATGATTGGTTATATCCAGGGCAGAGTTCCACCCAGTGATGAGACTGGTTGATCCATGAGTGAATGAGCTCCAAAATGTAACTCTAAGCTGTGTGCCCTGGTATTCAGGCCTGGTATGTGATTGAAAGTTAAGGAATGCTTAATTAACAAAACAAATCTTTCGTTTCAGAAATTTGAGAAAAGTGTTTTAGTTACTCTTGCTTAACTGTGATGAAAATACTTCAGGGAAGAACTTAAAAGGGGAAATATTTCTTGTACCACGTAGTTTCAATGGGCTCAGTGCATGCTTGCTTGGCCCTGAACATTTGGTCAAAGGAAGGCATGAGGGAATGGTGTCTTTACTTCATGGTAGACAGGAGAGAGAGGGGCAGGGAACCTGGAGAGAACAGAGCAGAGGGAGAGGGAGAGAACAACTGGGAGGGAAGGAATGGGGAGAGAGAAGTTGGAGACAGGAGAGGATGGGAGGAGAGATGGGGAGGGGAAAGAAAGAGATCCCAGAGAAATGAACCTGGTAGCCAGGTATAACTTTTAAAGTCACACCCCCGGTTACTCATTTCTTCCAGCTCAGATCCTTCTCCTAAAAGTTTCTAGCACCTTCTAAAATATTGACACCAGCTGATGATCAAGTGTGTTCAACACATGAACCTTTAGGGGACATTTCTGGTACAAATCTTAATAGACATTAAAATGAAAGTGGCTAATTAGTCATGGAAAATTCTAGAAATGTGACTTAGAGGCAGAACCTAGTGAGGCTCATGGAACAATTATCTAGGACAGTGCTCCTCAGCTAAGGATCTTTGAGCTTGCCAATGTATTTGACTCCATAGCAGAGCATGGCTGTGGGACTTGGGTCAGGTGAGAAGCTACCCAGGACACACAATCTTAAGGAGGCACTTGTCAGGACTAGAACATTTAGAACTAGCTCTTGAGTGTGATTGCTACACTAAATATTTCTCCCTGGGTGGCTCATAGCTTTACAGGGTCCTGTCCTAGCAGAGGCTCTAGCCATTGGCCCTATGCTTTCGAGTTGTGCTTTGCATCTTTGATTCTGCCACTTATTAGCTTGATGAATTTGAGCTGGTTCCTTAACTTTCTAAGCTCCATGTCCCCTGTCTGTGAAATGAGATGTACGTTTAGTCTCAAGAGGGAACAAATGAAGATAATACCCATAATAGAATACAAAACACTGTCCTCCTGTCACTGTTTGTTGTTTTGATAGTTATTATTATTTTGAAATAAGCTCTGACAATGCAGGCTAGGCTGGCCTAAAATTCTTGATCCTCCATCACAGCCTCCCGAATGCTGAGATTACAGGCATCTGTCTCCATTGCTGACTAGGTTAAAAGGCTGGCTGTTAGCAAGGTAAGAGGTCATATCCATGAGAGAATCCTTAAGGGCAATGTGGTAGGTGCCACCTGGGTTCCCTTGTGGCACCAGAGGACTGTTTTTCTCACAGCTGCTGCCATGTCCCTGCATGGTTTGACTTCACTGAGAACAGCTGCCTCATGGACATCTGCCACCTTCCTGGGTCAGCCTGCATCCAGAGACTAGACAGCTATGGACACAAAGGCCTTGCCTTTTCCTTCAACTTGGCCATCTCAGAAAGACTATCTCCTCTCAGAAGGGAGGTGTGGCTTGAATTCTTCCTGTATGCATATCTGCCCCCCTTGGTCCTTGACAGACTTCCTTCATGTCACCTGTCAACTCGTCTTGGGGGCAGGGATCCTGCTCCTGAAGGACCCATGCTGAGCTAATCATGCCACCCCCCTCTCCCACTTACTATATTAATCAGGATCCTTCAGGTTGCAAACTTTGCTAGGAACAACATTAGATGTCAGACTGCTAGGAAAGTGGAGCAGTAGGATGAGCAGAGAGATTGGGGTGCTCCTCTCATCTTTTTCCCTTTCACCCAGATCCTCCGATGTGTTGGGATTGGCCACCCAGAGCTCCCCCATCTTACACCTTAAATCCTAGGCCACTTGAGAAGAACCAGTTCATTTCTAGCTTTCAGATATGCAGGAGATTTTGGATAGGCCCAGATTGGGACAGGTGCCATCCTGGACCAATTAGTAGAGCCCAGTCACAAAGGTAAATAGTGAAGGTGACCCCTTGAGGAGTTTGCGGAGGAAGAAGGGGAAGGGTTGGGCAGATAAAGAAAAAGGCATCCATTTGTCATATCACAGCATCTCAGCACTGTACTATAAATCAAGTATGAGATACTCTTTACCTGCCACTTTGAGCAGGTGAGAGTGCCAAACATTTATGCTAGCATGCTGTTATGCCCACCTGTAAATGCCTGGCATTCAGCACCCTGAATAAGCCAATGTGAGTATGTATGTAGAGCCTCTGGATAACAAAGGTAGGACAGGCTGGGATGCTGACATATATCCATAATTATGAGATATTCACAACTCTGTGTCCTCTCTCTTATTTGTGCACCCCTTTCCTGGTCTGATATCCCCACATCCTACTGGTATTTTCTGGAATCACTTCCTGTGTAAATTAATTGCACTTAAATTGTATCTCAGGCTTCCCTATTCCCCACAAGGAAATCCAAACAGGTCCATGGCCTGGTGGTCAGGCTGTATGTGTGTGACATAGGCACAGACAGCTATTGCTGTTGATTTGAATGTAGTGAA
Organism: Cricetulus griseus; assembly: GCF_003668045.3. Classification (NCBI taxonomy): domain Eukaryota; kingdom Metazoa; phylum Chordata; class Mammalia; order Rodentia; family Cricetidae; genus Cricetulus; species Cricetulus griseus. The sequence continues at coordinate 117,043,647 of NC_048604.1, read as the reverse complement.
AGGAACAGCAAGTACTCTTTGGAGGCATCTACAATGATGGGAACATCCAGTTTACCATAACACCAGTAAACAAGGGAACCAAGGGTCTGTCTTTTTAAAAATATTTGCTTATTTTTCTGTCTTCTTCCTGGTCTTGACAAAATTAACCTTGCTAAGTGCCAATGTCTCTGATTAAATATGCGAGTGGACAGCACCAGCCAATGCTCTCATTGCTTGGGTCAGCTTCCCAGATACTCTCTGGTCCTACCTGCTTTTTGTCTGCAATTTGGTGAGTCACCAAGCATCACTCCAAGGATTTCTTGAAGGTTTCAGTGAAGTCAGACTTTATTCCAAAACCCCAGCCATGGCAGGGAATATCACTGCCTGGTTCATTGGCTCCTGAGCAGAGAATGCAGACTTCAAATGTCCCCTCATCCAGGCTGGTACAGGAAAGTCTCTGTCCAACTGGCTATGCGCAGGGTTCCCAGAACATCAGGTTTCTGGGGCTGCCTGGCTGAGACTCTGATGCTGCTGTGGATTCACTAAAGTGCCACCTCAGAGGATGGCACTCAGAGGAAGGCCTCACATTTTGGGGCTGTGGAGCCACCAGGATTTCCACAAATGTCATCTTTGTGTCCTCAGGAATCAAGGCTATGTGAATGTAAGAGAGCAGCACTAGCATGCACCCGTCACCCTGCCAGATTCACCCATGGGTGAGCTTCTGATTCCAGGGCAAGACTGCTGGGAATGTGGAAAAGCCAGAGAAGGGACCAGAAGGAAAATCTTTCTGAATAGATACTGTCCAAGAAGAGTAAGGGCAAGGAGAATAAACGTGAGGATTTAAGTTAGCACAAACACATCCCTGGTGTGGAGGAGGGGAGGAGGAAAATTAAGAAGAAAAATATTTGCTTATTTTTCTGCCCTGACGAGATTAACATTGCTAATTACCAGTTTTTCTTATTATACATGGAAGACACCTTAGGCTTCAATAGAGTAGGGCAAGTATAGCTTGGAACAGAATAGGCTGAGCTCATGCCTTATGACAGTGATACAGTCTTGCTTCCTGGCCTCCAGGTCAGCCTCTCTTCCATGAAGGATTGCCCTCTGTGCTCATCCCCAGTGAATAGGGTTAGCATGAATAAGAAGCCAAGTTCCCTGGCTGCAACCAGAAAGGCCTTCTCTGGCAGACACTCCATTTGCGTGACGACATTGTCTTGTCTTGTTCATATTTGCGTTGAACAGGCCATTTTCCATGCTGACATTTTGCATCTAGTTAAATGCCAGCAAATCCAGAGAGATGTAGCTTTGACCCATAGACTGCCCTTTCGGACAAGCATCTGATGCTGTGGTAACTTTCAGTCTAATTTCCAATATTCTACTTTTTTTTTCTAAAAACAAAACCGGATGAAATGCTTGAGAGTTAATATTATCTCCGCTGAACATTTAATGGAGAAATGTTGTTAAAAAGGCATTTGGCTTAAATGATCTAAGTGTGTATGTAGATATTTATTTTCCTGAGGTAAAGTGGCTTTGGATGATTTTTGTTATTATTAGGGAATTAAAGAAGAATTTGCCTTAAAATGTTAAATGTAGTGTCTTTTTTAAAGAGCTCATGGTGTTGCTAAGGTCAAGGCAGAAAGTGCTGCTGAGGGCTGCCTTGAAGAGCCTAGAGAAGTGGTAGAGGGGAATGATGGAACTGTGTGGGCTCTGGAAGGAAAAAAATGTTCAGCACCCACTTACTACATTCAGATGTGAGGAATACATAGTGCAGACAAGACTGTGGGGGCTGGGCTTTCTAGTCTTCACAACAGCTCAGGGGAGGAGCGAGTCCTGGGTCTGACTGGTCAGTCACTATGTGGCTAAGAGGCTACTGCAGGTGTGGACACATTGTACATTAGCTTACCCTCTTCTCCCAGGAATTCTGAGGCCACAACTTTCAGCCATAGCTACGGGCCAAGAGGAATGGACAGCTGGTGAAAGCAGGGTTCTCTACATTTTGTTACTGGGGACTCAGGGAGTTGATACAGTTTGTTGGGTGTGAGGAAAAGCTAGAATTTTGTCCAAGGGATGTGTGCCTTGCAGAAATATGGGCCAGAACGTGTGCCTAAGTAGGTTAGGAGGCCCTGATGACAGTTCTTAACCTAGCAGACTTCGGCTGCCATTTCTCTGGAGACCTGCTTGTTCTTTCTGAGCCCCTGGGGCCTCTAAACTCCCCTTGTTCCTGACTTGATGCCCTTTTTCTTTTGCTAGTTCTGGAGGCTTTAGTTTTCTGAAACCATGCAATATCTGATTAAGAAAGGTGGTCCGGGATGGTTGGGAACTAACTTGCCCTAAAGCAGATTCCATTTTCTCAGCATCTTTCATTCTCAAAGATAGGTTTTCATTAAAACCAGAAGACGATTTTTCAAAAGACAGAGTTGCATGTGTTTTGGTTCAGGAAACTTAAGAATTATGGTCTGGCCACAGAACCCAGGCTTTGGAAACCCAAGAACAATGTGGAAATTGCCCTTTAACCCTTTCCCCTTTTCGCTTTCCTTTCTTGATTCCCAGAAGTCACTCCTGAACTTATATTCACTTAGCTCCACATTTTCACTTCTATGCTTAGCTTCCCACCTTTTCTCTTTTCTTTTCCCTTTCTTTCTTTCTTTCTTTCTTTCTTTCTTTCTTTCTTTCTTTCTTTCTTTCTTTCTTCCCTCTCTTTCTCCCTCTCTTCCTCTCTCTCTCTCTCTCTCTCTCTCTCTCTCTCTCTCTCTCTCTCTCTCTCCCTCCCTCTCTGTCTCTCCCTCTTTGAGACAACGTCTTATGAAGCTCAAATTGGCCTTAAACTTTTTATGTAGCTGAAGATGACTTTGAATTTCTGATCCCTTTCCCCCTACTTCTGAAACATGTTGGAATTACAGTCATGCACCACCACAATCAGTTTATTTGGTGCAGGGATGCAACCCTGCTTGGTACATGCTATGCAAGCACTTTAGAAATGGAATTGCATTTCAAACCCAAGATGTTTTTTTTTTTTTTCTGTTGTTGTTTTCTTCTGATGCTGAGGATTGAACTCAAGGCCCTATACATGTTGCACAGGAGTTTCTGCAGTAAGCTGCATTCCTTGATATTCATTTATTCAACAAACTGTAAGTACACACAAAATTTTTGGTATTTTATTATATGCAGAGAGGGAGTGGAGGGAAAGGGGTGAGAAGGAAAGAGGGAGAGATGGAGAGAGGAAAAGAGGGAGGGAGGGATCAAATCAGAGAGACTGGAGATGTGATCCGGAGTAACATGTTTACTAGGCAAGTACTCTAGCACTGACATCAATCACCCATCACCCAACACCTAGCTTAGGGATTGGACAGTTCTTGTTCTTGCCTTCAGGGAACTCAGAAGAGAGAAGATTCATGAGCATGGCAGAACAGAAGTGCTATGGTTGAGGGTGCATGGCAGCTGAGGAGTGCAGCCATGGCATGACCTCGGTGGGTTCCTCATTCAGCTAGAAAGAGCTCAGGGGAGGTGATCAGGAAACACCTACAGTGACACTCCAACTGAGACTTCACAGTTAAGTATGCCAGTTCTTGTCCTCATAGAAGCAGACACCAAGATGGAGCTAGAAACCTGTAAAAGTTACGTGAAGGAAGCAGGGGTTTCTGTCCAATCCTCATGGAAGCAGAGAGGAAGGATGGGAATGGCAGTGGCTGAAAAACATCACTTTGAAAAAGTCTCTTCAGGCCAATGAGCCCAGGACAGAAACTGCCCATCAGAGAAGCCATGAGTCTGAGTAGTGGCCAACTCTAGGCCACCAAATGTCATCAGATGAAAACTGCCTGGGAAGAGTGTGGTCTTAGACACTGTCAGATGCCCATAATATTTTCTGATGTGTTCTGTTCAGCATTCTCTCATAGCTGACATATTAAATAAAGCCTACCCTGGTGGAAAAGGCAGAGAAAGACACTTCCAGTATGAATATGGCAAGAGTATACATAATAGAAAACTGACAATTTCTTCAATGATCTCTGTTTTGAAGACTAGATGTTCACATGCAGAAGAAGGAAAGTGGACCCTTGTCTCAAACCACATGTAAATCTAACTGAAAGTTAATAAAACACCTAATGTAAAACACAAAATCATGGAACCACTACAAGTAAGTCTAAGAGAACAGCTGCTATCCAACACCTATGCAAGGGAGGATTTTCTTGGTGGTGGTGGTTGGGGATATGACCATGACAATAGAGGCATCAAAAGCAAGAAAAAAAATAGACAAATGGCATATATCCAGCAATCCCACTGTGAGTACATATCCAAAAGAAATAGTATTGGTGTGTTGGAAAGATATCTGTTTTTCTATGTTCATTGCAGCACTTACCACAATAGCCAAAAAGTAGAATCAACCTAACTGTCCACAGATGGACAAATGATAATGAAAATGGAATGTGCATGCACAGTTGCCCAAGTTTTCACTACATGACAAAATACCTGAGTGAAAGAACTTAAGAGACAGGAGATTTATTTTTGGCTCACAGTTTGAGAGGCTTTCTTCAAGTTCATTTGTCACGAATGATGAGCTATCTTTCTTGTAGAACTAAATGATATTCTGTTTAGGTTGTGTGTGTGTGTGTGTGTGTGTGTGTGTGTGTGTGTGTGTGTGTGTGTGTGTGTGATAATTAATCCTGATAGTCAGTTTGATTTGGTCAAGGAGTACCTAGAAGGTTGGTAAAGCATGTTTCTTGGTGTGTATGTGAGGGTGTTTCCAGAGAGGACTATTAACTGAGGGAGGAAGACTCACTCTGAATGTGTATAGTGCCACTGAATAAGCTATTGACCTAGATGCTGAGAAAGGAGAACATGCTAACAAAGACATACTTTCTCCCCTGCTTCCTGAACACCATGACATGATCTGTTCAAGCATCATGGACTGAAACCTCTCAAATGGATTGAAACACACACATACACACACTCTCTCTCTCTCTCTCTCTCTCTCTCTCTCTCTCTCTCTCTCTCTCTCTCTCTCTCACACACACACACACACACACACACACACACCAAATAGAATATTATTTAGTTCTACAGGTAAGAAAGCTCATCATTTGTAACAAATGAACTTGAAGAACATGAGTTCAACAGTTTCTTGCTGAGTGCAACAAGACAGAAAGGCAAATATCTCATGATCTCATGTATGAATTTAAAGATGTGGTATACACAAAGCACTGAGCAGAATGGTGGCTACCAGAGGCTGATACTGGGGACTTGGGGAGATACTGAATAGAGGATGCAAAGGTTCAGTTATGTCAGGTGACTGCACTTGGCAATAATGGGCTGTATACTTAACATTTGCTAAGAGACTAGATCTTTCTTCATTGTTGTCTTACATGTACAAGAGGCTGGTATGTGAGGTAATGGATCAGTTAACTAGCCTGGCTATGCTCATCATTTCACAATGTACACAGAGAGCAAAATACTTTATATACTGTACCTGCTATTATGCCTCAGTAAAAATGGAAAGACAAAAAGAGAATGTGACAAATCAGGAACCTCCTTGGCTGGGAGTTTGAAATACCACCTGAAACTGAGCTGCAAGCTCCCCACTTTTAGGTTCCAGATGTCTGACCTCTTCCTTATGGCTAGATGAAAATGGTTACCAAACACTTACTATATAGCAACAGAGTTGGAGGAATCACACACAGGAGCATCTAATGTGTGCCAGCTGCCATGATGCCCCTGTGCTATAATAACTCATTTAATGCTCACTGCAGTCTTGAAGGGAAGGCCTTGGGACACCTCATTCTGTGGAAACCAGAGACGCAGAGAATTGCAATTTTGTCCAAGACACACAACTGAGATATGTCAGGGTTCAGAACTGAAACAGATGCCCTGTCCTCTGGCTGCACTCTCAACCTCAGACCTGTTCTTGACACTTTAGCTCTTTAGACAGGGTGGTGAGTGAAAAATTGCCGCATAAGCATCTCCCACTAACCCCTGTTACCTTATGGAAGGAGCTGCCTGGAAATATGAGGGAGCCATACAAGTGTGTTGTAGGAAAGCCAAGAGGGCATTTCTCTGGCCTTTCCCGGGCTCCAGTTCCTATCACATGCCTGCTGCCACTCAGTCAGGGATGGCTAGGGGAAATCCTTCCCTCTGTACCCTGAGAGCCTCTGGAGGGGCATGTGGAAGTGCCCTTGAGAGGCATGAGCTTGAGCTGCTCACCCTAGGGTACTAAAAAGCCAGTTTGAAGAGAGTCTTGTCACTGCAGTGACAGGCTATAGCTGAACACAGTGACCAGGAGCTTTGGGTTGCCATGTTGTTAAACAGTCTTAAAATAACTTAGTGAACCCTCAAAGCAATCCAATGGGGAAATATCTCAGTGTGCTTTTGCAGGGAGCAGTGTGCCCTTGGAAGTCTCCAAAGCACCCAGAAATAGCCCCCATGAAAGAGCATCCTCCCTGAGCAATCTGATGATGTCATCATGGGGCCCAGTGGAGTATGCCTGTACTCTTTCTCCCTCCCACACTCCAGTATGTCAGGGAAGCAAGGAAGAAAGATCCAGAAACTGCTGAGGAGAGGGGCAAGGGACTGCCATATTAAACAACAGTATAAGGGCAGATTGTTTTCTCTGTTGCCAGGTCCCCTACCCTTGAGGTAGGCCAGCGGGGATCAGACTAGGTCACTGGATTGTCAAAGGCTTCTAGAAGTTACAGCAACTGGCGGGGTGCTACAGGTAGGAGAGCAGCTGTTGAAAAACTCTCTGCTTCTTAATACTACCCTGTCCATTCCAGTGCATGTAATAGGCTGGCTTTGCATGTATCTGTTCACCAGCTATGTGGCCTTTTGTCCTTCCAGGAAGGGGTTATTATTGTCCTCCCATAAATGAGATCTCTGAAGCTGAGAGAACATAGGGTATATATTTGGCCCAGACTTTTCAGGTCAAATAATTTCCTTCTTGGTTAATCTCACAATTTAAGGGTTCTTCATGTTATAAAGTAAATAGTGCCCTGTCTTATGGTCCCAGCACAAAGGCTTAGAGGGATCTGAGCAAGGATGGGTGGGGCACCATAGACCATACCTGGCCGCCAGGACCTCCTGTGACAGAGGGCTATAAGATTGGGAGCTGTGAGTCTTAGTTGCTGTCCTGATGACAGCCTCATCTAGTGATGGGAATGTGGACATGTGGAGGCATTTCCTTTGAACTGAAACATTCCTTTTTGGAGGAAGAAAGCTGTAGGACTCAGGAAGTGCGTGAAACTTACAGGAGTAGGGAAGTTCCTCCTCAAAGTTGTAAGGTCCACAAGGCCACTTGCCAAGGTCATATAAGCTGCAGGGAGAAGATGCTCTGGCTGGCCGAGATGCCTGCAAATTTACGCAGCAACCTCCTTGGATGCAGCTTTTGTGAGTCATTGCCCATGCTGGGGTGGGTTTTTCAGTATAGCATCCTTTTAGTCACTTATGCTTATACTCCCATAACCCCAATAAACTCACTGGTTCACTAAACTAAACTTGAATGAAATTATTTCTTAGAGCTAACATTGGTGTTCTATCTAAGGTGAACATGAATAGACTTTTGTTTATCTCTCTCCAGGAAAATTTGCACAACTCAACACTTAAAGGACATTCCCTTTGGTTTTCATGCTGGCCTATGCCAGTAGCCATTTAATGGTGGAAAAGCCTAAGTAGGGAATTCAAGGCATCCTTTGACTTTACTACTTCCTTGTTAGATTTGTTGTGATGCATGGAAAAATGCAAGTACATAGACACATGCATGCACAAATATGGAAGAGCACACATATTTACATGCAGACATGAAAGGCATATATATACCCATTTTCAGATACAGATCCATATATCCTGATATATGCATGTGTGTGCGCGCGCGCGCACACACACACACACACACACACACACACACACACACACACACACACACTGATTCTCATGGGAAACTAAAAATCTAGTTTCATGTCTATGGGCTCATCTCTCTGAATCAAAGTAGCACCAAGAGAGATGAAGGTTTTTTTTTTTCCTAAGACACCAGAGTAGTTTTCTTGAGGAACTGTGTCAGGAAAATGTCACCTTCAAAAACATACAAGGGCTGGGGAGGTGTCTCAGTGTCAAGACAATGTTCTCACAGAATCAAGCCTAGGTTTGATCCCCAGCACCCACATGGCAGCTCACAACCACCTGTAACTGCAGTCTTTGGGGACCCGATGCCCACTCTGATCTTTGTACACACTGTCCAGGTGGTAATGGACATTGTCCAGGTGGTGGTGGGCACTGTTCAGGCAGATCACAGGTTTTTGTATTCAGGCAAGACACTCACAAACACAAAAGTAAACAAACCCAAACAAACAAGAATCTCACAGAAGTTTCCTTTTGTTTTGAGAGAGTCTCGCTATGTAGCTTAGGCTGGCCTCAAACTCATGATCCTCCTGCCTTAGCCTTTCTGAGTTCTGGGAGTACAGTCATGTGCCATCATGTCCATCTAGAACATTATTGAAGGGAAATTTCCTGTTAATATATCTGTTTTCTTCATGGGAGTATGTGAAGCAATCCCCTTGATACTCACTCCTCACCATGTTGGCTCTTCCACGTGTGGTGTAGCTCAGGCCCTTTCATCTGAAACCTCTCCTAGGCTCCATTATGAGCCAGTGTAGATGGCTGTCTCACTAGGCTAGAGGCCTGAACCACTGGAGCACAATCCCTGTCTTGTTTTCCCCAGGGCTTCTGAGGGCTTGTGCATGTTGAGGCTTCCCTTGGAAAGGAGCCTACCTGCTCAGATGAACACAGATGGACTATATGAAAACTGTGGCACTTTTGCATGGTCACCTTACTAGATGAATCAAGGCCACATGGCCATTAGAGGAACCAGACATGTTGGCTGTGTGGAACAGAAAAAGTCAGTCACTTTTTCACAAAAGCATGTGACTGGTGTCTCTTTAGCAACAAGACTGGACTCTGTAGCCAAATGCCAGCCCCCTGCCCCTGAATGAACATGGGAGAATTCCCAGAGAGGAGTTGATGGCCTGTTGTTCCACATGAACCAGTTTAAAGGGGAGATCCTCTTCTGGCCGGGAATGTAAGTAGGTTTGTGGAGGCCCAGAGCTGGTCTGGCAATGATCTCTTCCTGGATAGGCCACCCACCAACACACTTGTAAAAACCAGCTGACTGGTCCTACAAGACTTGCAAGACATCTGATGGACCAAATGCAACTGTTAGTCCTCCAAAGTCTTAATTTTGTTGACTGTTGTGTAAATAGACAATGAGCAGGAGAGGAAACACTGATTTACCACCACTTACAACAGTATCAGAATTAAGGTAAAATCAGTTCAGGCTTATTATCAAGTACCCATCATCTCTTCTTACAATGGAAAGGAAGAGGGAAAAGGAGAGGGGACAAAAGGAAGGGGGCAGGGAGAGAATGGAGAGGAGAGAGCAGGAAGGATGAAGAGGCATGTGTGAGAACAGGCAATACAGTGTGTATTCAGAACAGCATAGGAAGGTTTTATGCCCACAAAATGCCCTTTTCCATTTGTGATGAGAAGTGGCTAGGTGTTGTAGTCTCCCACTTCTTAACAAAGACATGACACTAAGAACAGTATTTTATTCTGACTAAAACCAAGCCAAACTCGAAGGGTGGAGCTAAACAACCTAGTAAGATATCTAGTCATATAGATAAATAGCTAATGATACGTACCCTCCTGATCTGGAGGTACCATAGTTAGGGTTTCTATTGCTGTGAAGAGATACCATGAGCACAGCAACTCTCACAAGTAGAACATTTAATTGGGGCTGGCTTACAGTTCCAGAGGGTTAGTCCATTATCATCGTGGAGGGAAGCAGGGCAGCAAGCAGGCAGACATAGTACTAGAGAGGTAACTGTGAGTTCTACGTCTGGATCCAAAGGCAGCAGGAAGTGACAGTGACACTGAGCATGGGCTTGAGCATCTGAGACCCCCCAAAGCCCACCCCCAGTGACACACTTTCTCCATCAAGGCCGCTCCTAGTCTAATAAGGTTATACCTCCCAATAGCACCATTCTCTATGAGCCTCTCGGGGTCTTTTTCACTCAAACCACCATAGCAGGCAATAGGGATGGGGAACTGTAGTGTAGATGTATGTCAGTCCTATTGAAAGGGTACATTGCTATCAGGCTGTGATTGCCTTTGGGGAATGTAGAAACTGTATTCCTAGACATGACTTTTTGAGAGATGCCACAAAATTCAGTTTTATGGTAAGTTTCCAACTTTAAAAATATTAAAATTTTTATACTATTATAACCATGTGATAGAGAGAGTGAGAGAGTATGAGCACATGTATGGAGATCAGAGGACAAGTTTCCCTCCATCTTGGGTTCTGGGGACCAAACTTAGATCATTAGGTTTGTGTGACAAGCACTTTTATCATTTTGTATTTGTTTTGTAAATTAACTTATGTTGAGTGTTTATCATTTGTTACCTCACCCCTAAAAGGATAATTGAAAAGTACGAAATGCACTCACTGCAATCCTCATCTGCCCCACTCTCCCCTCCCTACTCCACCTCTCTCCTGCTAACCAGGCAGGCTGGTGTTTTGGCAAATCAGGACTTTCAAGCTAAATTAAATTAATTTGTTGTTTTCAAACAACACTGTAGCAGTTTTTAAATTCTTTGGCACTCTTCCACTGAGGGGGAGCATCCATGCCTTCTCCCCCAGAATGTGGCAGGCTTGCTACTGTTTTGACCAACTGTGTATGGAGAAAATGACATTACGTTGTCTAAGCTGGCTCCTAAAAGGCCAGGCAGCTTCTGTCTGTTTCTCTTGAGACTCTGCTATGCACCTGTTCTTCAGAGGGCCAGCCTCTCCATGTCATTCGCAGGATACTCTCAGAACTCAGTTGTCATGCTGAGAAACCCGAGCCACACCAGAGGCCCTGTAAAGGTGCTTCAGCGAGAGTCTCTGCCTAGCTTCTAGTCATCAGTGAGCAACAGTGACTGGTGACCATCACTGTGCAGGAGCCACCTTGGATAGCCCATCTAGTTGAACCCCTAGTGGATTCCAACCCCTGCCACCACTCATCCCAAGTGAGAACTGCATAGCTGAGTCCTGTCAATTTTCAGCCCTACAATGTGGTATTACTCGTTTTCAGAGTTAGGGTAGTTTGTAGCCCAGTGGAGTACCTGGACCAAGCACCTGTCCTGCTTTATTCCTGTGTAAAGGGCTTCACGTTCTTCCTGGGTCTTGCATCTCTAGGTTCACATTTGTTTTCTGTGTAGGCATTGGGTGTCTTGGTACCCCACTCTTCTGCCACTGGAGGAAGAAGACCGTTGTGGGAGACATTAGCATTAGTGAGATGGGAAAGATGTTGAGGCAAGCTGGGGACCCCCCAGCTGAAAGCATCCTCCACATGAGGCAATTCAAATGGGAAAGTTAACCTTTAAGGAAAGAGGCTTACTTTACCTTTGCATCTTAGAGATTTAACCTGCAGCACATTTGTCCAACCCCCCCCCCTTCTAGCTAGCCCAAATCACCTGGCTTCCTGCTGTTTGGACACAGGACTCTCAGACTTGTGTACACATGGAGAGTGCATCCAGGACCATGGAGAGGCCCTGAGCACCTGTGAGCCAGAAAAACCGGCAGGAGAAGAAGAGGAAAGATCAGGAGAGGGAAAAGGAAGGGAGAAAGAGAAGGAGGGAGGAGAAGGAGAAGGAAGTGATGTAGAGAAGAAAGGAAAGGAGGGAGGGAGAAGGAGCCAGGAAAGGAAAGAGGGACGGAACCATGGGAAGGAAAAAGGGAATAAACAAAGAACGTGAGAGAAGAGAGGGGATGAGGAGAGAAAAGGGATATAAGGAAGAGGGGAAGGCAGGGGGAGTGAGGCATGAAAAAGAGAAGGAAGGAAGGCAGGGGAGGAAGAGGACAGAAGGAATGAGAGATGAAGGGGAGATGGAGGAAGGCAGGAAAAGAAGTAGAGGAGTGAGGAGAGGAAGGAAAGCCGGCCGTCAGCATGGCTACCCACTCGGTGTTTTCATTTCCCACTTTCCTGCCATATAACCTTCATCAGAAGCAGATGGACTGAAGCACGCCAAAGCCTACCCAGGCAGGAAGCGTTGCTTTAATTTACTCAGGTCACGGCAAATCCATTGGCATTCAGCATGTGAAGTTGTTTGAACTTACAAGGAGTAACCCAGCAACAGCAATTACCCCACGTGTCCGTCGTGCTCTGACGATACAAATGCAAGCAGAATGGAGTCTCATAATTTCACAAGGTGACAAAAAATTGGATTCTGCTGTTTCACCTTCACCTATGGAGGTACAGGGAGATGCCAGCAGGCCAGCTAAATATACAAAGTCCTTGGGCTAGGCTCCACTGAGGGAGGCCTCTTGCCCTGAGCTCTACCTTGGGACTGCTGCCTGGGGGAGGAGGCTTTTGGCTGCTGAGAGAACACCCCCAGAATTTATCAGATTTACTGTGAAAAAGGCTAGAGGCTGCCTACTAAGAACACATTCATTCAGTGTTCACTGTTCAGAAATTGGGATTTTTTTTTTTTGTTCTAGAGAACCAGAGCTGATGTCAACATAGGCAGCATCGTTGAAAGGAAAAACAAAACAAAACAGATGGAATAATCTTACCATAATATATAATATTTAGTGATTCCTAACTCTCAGCATGGTACTGCCTAGAGTACTTCTTTATGTACATGTCTCAGTCTTCAAAGCCATTCTGTAAGGACACTTTAATAGTCTCTCTATTTTAGAGGTAATGATTTTGAGACACAGAGAGGGCAAGGTCTGCCCAAGGTCACACAGCTAGCTAGTGACAGACCCTGGATTCATATTTCTAGCAATCTGATTATCAGATCCGCATCCTAAATTATATTTTGGTAAGGTCACTCCCAGCTAAGATTCAAATTGTAAAGAATAAGTTTAAGAACACCCACTTCTATTCTTAAAAAAAAAAAAAAGGTAAGTATCCTGTCAGTAACTCTTCCCCCTTCATTAAATAAGGGTTATTTCTTGTCTATCTTGTTGGTCTTTATTTCATGCATTGGTAAAGAAAAGTTCACTTAGACCCTAGATTCATGCTTCACCCTGTTAGACTGGCTTTCTCATTATGATTCAAAATCAGTGAGTTCTTTTTTTCTGGAAGGTCTGGGCAACTAGACTAATCACAGCTGTGTTTGAGGGGATCTCTGAGGAAGGGATATTTCGCCATGCAGTCTAGATTGGCAATCAGGACCCAGCCTGGGTCATCAGCTGCCAACTCCCAGGACAGCTCCGCAATAGGCTGAGAGCTCTCAAGTCCCACTTTGCTTGATGGGCACAGTCAGTGGCCTCCAGGGAGTTGGCTGGAACCCAGAAGCCTGAGCAATTCTTTAAGCTGGAGGTAGCCAGCCGATTCATCTCACACTGGGTCACCATCAGCAAGGAGCTGATGGAGACAATGGAGGAGTCTGCCAGGTCTGTGTATGGTACGCACAAGAGCTGCTCTTAGGTTACAAAATGTCTCTGGGCTTGAGTCTGGGGCTAGGTGTGCCAGGAGAAAGATGTTCCCTCGCTGTCACCAGGAAACAGATGGCTAGGTCTTCCTTGCAAGCAGGTGGCCTGCCAGCTGATGCGAAAACATCCAGGCTCTAGCACACTGACACAACAGGCAGAGTCCCCAGGTCTTTTAAAGCAGCCCCTTACTCCCCAGCTATGGGAAGAGGCAGGGCAGTGTACTGTTCTCTATAAAACCAAACAAAATGGAATATCCCTTTCCCAAAGCAACATTTAGAATCCCCTAAACTTTTCAAACAGGGAGAAGGGACAGAGTCTGCCAAGGAACTACAAATGGTGTCCCCCTTAGGCCATTTTACTTTGGCAGAAAAGGGGAAAGTTCTAAATTCCCAGAACCATATGGTATTGGAGATCATTTAGTTTGGGGTCCAGTGTTGTCAAACAAATCTTTCTAGAGAAAAAAATAATGGGAAAGGATCCCTTTTTCAAAATGATGTGTTTATTTTTATTTTACGGGCATTGGTGCTTGACCTACATGCATGTCTGCATGAGGGTGTTGGATCCTCAGGAACTGTAGTTGCAGACAGTTGTGAGCTGCCGTTAAACCCTAGTACTCTGAAAGAATAGCCAGTGCTCTTAACTACTGAGCCTTCTTTCCAAACCCAAGGGAAATATTTAAACGGCACATTTTCATGTGAAACCACATGATTCTGACATTGTTTCCACAAGACAGTAGTTTTCCCTTTAAAATTTTTTAAAAACAATCTTACCTTACATACCAATCCCAGTGCCCTCTGCCTCCCATCCTGCTCCCTGCACCATCTACCCATCCCACACCCCTATCCACTCCCCAGAGAGGGTGAGGCCTCCCATAGGGAATCAACAAAGTCTGTCACATCACTTGAGGCAGGACCAAGGCCCTCTCCCCTGTATCTAGACTGAGCAAGATATCCCCCTCATAAGGAATGGGCTCCAAAAGCCAGTTCATGCACTAGGATAAATACTGGTTCCCTGCTACTGGCCTCACAAACTGCCCAAGCCACCCAACTGTTGCCCACATTCAGAGGGCCTAGTTTGTTTTTATGCAGGCTCCCCAGCTGTCAGTCTGCAGTATGTGAGCTCCCACTTGTTCAGATCAGCTGTTTCTGTGGGTTTCCCCATCATGGTCTCAGCCCCGCCCCCTTTGCACATATTATCACTCCTCCCTCTCTAGGACTGGACTCCAGGAGTTCCGGCCAGGGATTAGCTGTGGATCTCTGCTTCTGCTTCCATCAGGTTATTGGATGAAGGCTCTAGGATGGCAATTAAGGAGGTCATCAATATTATTATAGGGGAGGGACATTTAAAGTAGCCTCTCCACTATTGCTTAGATTCTTAGCTGGGGTCATTCTTGTAGATTCCTGAGAATTTCTCTAGTGTCAGGTTTCTTGTTAACCCCATAATGGCTCCCTCTATCAAGGTATCTCTTTCCTTGCTCTCCCTCTCTGCCCTTCCCCCAACTCAACTTTCCCGATCCTCATTTTCTCCTCCCCCTCCCCACCTCTCCCCCAACTCCTCTATTACCCTCCCCCTCCCTCCATGCTCCCAATTTACTCAGATCTCCAGAAGACAATCTTTTACAATCCATTTGGGAGATGCTGGGCCAATGGATTAGTTGATGAAATGCTTTTTGTTCCAACATGAGGACCTGAGTTCAAATTTCTAGCACTCCTGGGAGGGGGAGACAGATGGATCCTTGGAGTCCACTCTCCAGATAGCCTAGCCAAATTGGTGAGTTCCAGGTCCAGTGAGAGACCCTGTGTTGAAAAATAAGGTGGAAAGCAATTAAGAATGACACCTGAACTTGACCTCTGGCCTCTACCCGAATGTGCGCACACAAGAATATCCATAGTCATATACCACTCGCTCACAGACATTTGAGCCAAACAAAGTATACACAAGAACTGAATCTGGCTCACAGACCTTTGCTTTGCAAGTCCAGGAGTACCCCAACCACTTGCAGAGAAGGGGACACAGACATAAGATCTGTAAGTTGAGGAGCAATAGCAGATAGCTCCTTGGTATTAGATGTACAATAGATATTATCATGGCCTCAAACCCTTCTCCACCTCTGGATTCTGCTGGCTACTTCCCTCTTTCTCAACAATGAGAGTGTGCAGCTCTATACACAGCTAATTTGCCTGTGTAATCTGGAAGCATTGACTCTCCACGGTCAATATACCAGCAGGGCTGCCCTCCTCGCCCTGTGTCTGGTTCCCACCATTCTCTTAAGGTCTTCCTTATATTTTCCAAATAAAGGGACTGTACTCAAACCCTGTAGCAAGTAAGAGTCACCCTCAGAGAGACTCAGAGATGAGCACATCTCAAGAGTACTGGTTGTGAGGAGAAAGCCTTGTCACTAGGATCATCAGCTAGGGCAGCCCTTGCAGTTATGGGAGTAGAATCTTTCTACCCACCAGAGTCAGGAGCTCTTGTCATCATTGAGGTTGGTTGCAATGAGACATGAGGAAGAAGATGGCAGGATGGTGTGGCTGTGTAGCCTGGGGAAAGGCTACCTCAGAAATAGGGGATGCTGCTTCAAGCATATTCAGTAATAGAGAACATGCTGCCTTGGCCCATCTTAAATAATTACTGGGACCATGTCTCTGAGAATCCTGTAAATGGAAAATAATGAGCATGCCATTTATATTAATAATACTTTTATTAAAAGTAAAGTTCAATTCGGTGATGTGAAAAAGACAGGCAAATGATCTTCCCATTTTGTCTCCCTTTCCCTCTTCCCTCCTTTTCCTTGTTCTCTCCTCCTGTAGCCTCATAGGGCTGAGTGACATTAGCCACTTTGGTTCTGGCACCCTGGGATAGCACCAGTGCTGGAGCCACCTTTGAGCTCATTCTTGGTCAGTGAGGATGGCATGACAGAAGGCTTGCTTGCATATTTTCCAAGTCTTGTCTCAAGGAAGAAGTGAGAAAGCCTGTTTGGGGTGGAGGGGTCTTCACCTGTGCTGTGCTGTACTTTCTTCAGGATCTGGGAAAGCTTATGGATGTTTCCTCAGAAAATAATAGTTTAAACATATACAGTAAAATACAGAGTCACAAAGGATCCAAAGATATTAAAATATGCTTATAAAAATATTAAAAACCAGAAATGTGATAAATGTACAATTGTTAATGCCTTAAATATGATCCAGTGGCAGCTCTAATAACTATCATAATTTCCAAGTCATGCTAAGCATATTTCATGATACCCACCACAACTATAATGTACTGCAAAAATACTTACATTTTCTCTTGGTGATAAATTTCCAGATAACACTAACAACTGTGGACGTGCTCTGTTGGAAACTAAGGTTACTAAAACTCAATTATGGCTTTGTCCTATCCAAAAGAACAGAGTCCACTTGCTAGTACCTAGCTCTCTAGGTACCAGGGTGGAGAAAGTAGCTCTTTTGCCTTCTGTTTTCTAGGGGATATCATTAGCTGGGCATGATTGTGAACAATTGTTCAATTGTCCCGTCAGCCCCATTCTTAGCAGTTATTTGTGAATATGTGCTATGCTCCAGGCAGTTTATTTACTTCAAAAACATGCATTTACACTTGGCATGTTGGTGCATACCTATAATCATGGCATTTGGGAGGAAAAGCCATGAAGATTAGAATGAATTTGAGGCTAGCCTTGTCTATGTAGCAAGATCCTATCTCAACAAAATAAAAACCATCTATTCAGGCCTTTGGGTATAGGCAGGTAGTAGGGTGATCATACTCCCCAGTTGATAGCGCATAAAGAAACTTGCTTCATGTAAAGGCCTGCTTGTCTTTTATTCCCTCTCATATAGCCATCACCCTTGTCAGCCCCAGAATTTACTTTTGTTCCCCTCCCCACAGTCATCATATCATGTGTCCTAATACATGTATACATCTATGTAACACAATACCATGTTGTAAGTGGAATTTTAATGTTTTTATATCCAGTATCTTGTTATATATCTTATTAAATTTCCTACCTTTTTCTACTCAGTGCAACATCATGAAGACCTGCCATCTGCTATAAGCTGATCTTGTGACTTCTTACACTTGGATAGTTCATAGAGTACACTATGATGGTGAGTTTTAAACGTCAACTTGCTACAGCTTAGAATTGCCTGGGAATAGAGTCTTAATTGAGTTGTCTAGATCAGATTGGCCTATTGCACATCTGTGGAGATTGACTTAATTGTTAATTGATATAAGAAGACTGGGCCTGCTGTGGTTGACATCATTCTCTAGGCTGGGTCCTGACTATTCAAGAGTGAAGAAAGCTAGCAGACAGTGTGGGTACATTCATTTCTCTCTGCTCTTGACTATGGATATGATGTGATTAGGTACTTGACTTCTTGTCTTACCTTCTCCAACATGATGTAGTGTAACAGAGTTGTAATCTCAATAGACCCTTTCCTCCCCTGTGTAGCTTTTTATTTGCTATTTTATTATCACAATATAAATGAAGCTAGGGCATGTATCCACTGTATTTTTCATGTCCACTTCCCTAAGGACAGAAACCCAGGTTGAAGGCAGTTGTCCTCCAGGTTGTTACTACCAACAGGTTTGTGGTGAGGCTCTTTTACAAATGCCTTCAGAGACTTGTGTATGAGACAATTCTTCTGGCTTCTAATCCTAGGATAGAGTAGACACTCAATCCTAGGACATGTTCTAACAAAATGTCACCAAGCCAAATCAGATCACTTTCTTGAAATGTTTTGCCAGTTTACCTCCCACCCACAGAGCACAAGGACTCCACTCTCTCCACATGCTCATCAAAACTTGGTGGGCTGTCTTCTGTAATTCTGTCCCTGTTGATGGGTGTGAGAGTCAGACACCTTACACAGCATAGTGAATGTTTGGCGTGCCTAGGAGTACCACTGGTGTGTCCCCTAATAGGAACAGATATGACCGTGCAAGTTTAGAGTCACACTGAAAGTGTTTTATGCCAAGCTTGCAGCAATTATCTCTCCATATGTTTTTCCCTCCTTCAGCATGGCCTAAGAACCAATGGTGCTCAGAAGCAAAACCCAACAACATGGTAGACATAACCATACCTGGGGAACACTCAGCTCAACAAATGGAAGTTAAAAGACACAGGCTCTGTTATGCTAGAAAACATTTGTTTGTTGCTCAGGAGTCCTGGAGGAATCAAGCTCACATTGCCTACATCAAAGACCTAAGGGATTCCTGGTGTCCATGGCTTCTCTTCCAGCCCCTGCTTCTCTCTTCCTGCTCTCTCTGCTCAACCCCCTGAAATTAGTCTATAGCCAAGCTCTCTGTTTTTTAGGGAACCCCATCTAACTCATATCCCTTGTTTCTACAACAACTCTATGGGGCAGATGCTCTTCCCTTTTTTATAGAAAAGGAAGTACTCTCTCTTGCTCTCCTGCTTCTCAGGTAGAGAAGACTAAGACACCCGTCATACTGTCTTCAGATTTCCCCAGTGACATTCCACCCAGATCCTTAGAAGAGGATTGGCTTAACAAGGAGTCCATTCATGGCTGCCCCTCTGCCCTTTCTCCCTTCTGGTGACAGTTAATTTTCTACATCAGTTTGGCTAGTCCAATTTGGGTCAAACACAATTCTAGATGTTTCTGTGAAGTGTTTTTTCTTTTTCTTTTTGGATGAGATTAAAATTTTTATTGGTAGACTGAGTAAAGCAGCCTGCCTTCTGTAATAGGGATGGGGGTCACCCAATACTTTGAATTACTGAAAAAAGACTAAGGTCCCAGGAGGAAGAAGGAATGGCTGTAAATGGCTTTCAGACTTGAGATCGAAGAAGCATCAACTCTTCTCGAGTCTGCAGTCCTGAATACTCTGTATCTGAGAGGACACACAAATGCATAAGCCAATTCATTAAAAGGAAATCTACCTTCAACTCCCTATCTGTCTCCATTTCTATCTTTTGTTTTGTTTTGGATTTTTGTTTTTGTTTTTGATTTTGTTTTTTTGAGACAGGGTTTCCTCTGAGTAATAATTGTCTTAGCTGTCCTGGAACTCACTCTGTAGACCAGGCTGGCCTCGAACTCATAGAGATCTGCTTGCTTCTGCCTCCCAAGTGCTGGGATTAAAGATATGCAGCACCACCACCCGGCTTCCGTTCCTGTCTTTACCTCTGTCTACATCTCTATCCTAACCACATCATCTCCATCTTTATCTCTATCATCACTTCTGTCTCTATTCCTAGTTTTACTTCCATTACCAGTCTCTATTTCCATCTTCATTTCCACATCCAATTCCATGGTTACATCCAACTTCATCGTCACCCCCATTTGTTTAGTTATCTGTCTATAACACACATCTTATTGGTTCTATGTCCCGGTAGAACCCGGTTCTATGTCCCAATTAATCTCATTCCATATAGATCTTTTTTAAACAAACCACTTACCCTCAAACCCCTGTTTCAGCATGTTCTTCTGAAGGATCCAAACTAAGTCAGACATATCATTTACCAACCCATGGGCTTGCTGGTCACATCTAGTTTCACTTTTTATCATAAGAGAAAAGAATTTGTACCAACTTGTTTAATACTGAGGGCCATATTGTGGATTCTCAGAAATGACCAGTTATTAGAGTTCTCTCTTGTAGCATAAAACTTCCCATGCTTAACACTATCATTAATGAAATCCAACAACTGATCAAATTGATAGATGTCTCCACTCATATTATTGTTCATGTGTCCATGTATATTTGTGCATGTGTGTGTGTGTGTGTGTGTGTGTGTGTGTGTGTGTGTGTGTGTGCGCACGTGTGCACATGTTGTTTTTGAGATAGAGCCTCACCATGTATCCTAAGCCAGCTTCAAACTTCAGATTCATTTTCCTCAGGCTCCTAAGGACTGGAGTTATAGGGTTATAGATGTGTGCCACCACACCTGGCTTCCACTCATATTTGAAGAGAGACTCTTGCTCAGCTTTTAACATGTGTTTGTCCCTGAGCAACTTGGCTATGGTAAGGAAAGTGGGGTCATGTGTTTGAAGCAAACCCTGTGCATGACTTGAGCAAGTTTTAGAAACTAGGGGCTAGATAGACATAGCAACTTGAAGACCTTTTGCCAACTGTAAGTCAATCATAAATGATTGCCATGACAAAGTATATGAATGAGAACACTTCGATGGAGATGATTTGGATAAGTCCAGTTCACTATGGGGATGGACTTGCTGCCAGAAATGATACAATTACTGCAGCTTTCCTTTAGGGGAGGAGCCTTCACAGATATGGGTTTCTTGCAGGTGAGAAAAACATATGGAAATGAAATGAAAGGGAAAGAAAGTATTCTTTCCGCATGTGGAGTGAACAGGTCTGTGTCAAGATATCCAGATCTATAAATAGATCTTAGCCGGGAAATGCAGCTGGGCTCCTCCACCTGCCACTTGTCTATTGTATAGTGTTCAGCAACACCTAGAAGCTGGGGGTGGTGGTGCAGGTTTGTAATCACAACTACTTGGGAGACTGAGGCAATGGAATTTCAAATTCAAGGTCTGCCTGGACTACAGAATGAGTTCCAGACCAGTCTGGGTAACTTAGTGAATTAAAGAACTTACAAATAAAGACTTTATAAAAATCTGTGGGTGTAGTTAAATGTAGAATACCTGTCTAGCATGTCAGAGACCCTGGGTTCCATCCACAACACTGAGAAGTAAAGCATCTAGAATCCTCTTCACACACAGTCAAGCAGGTGCGATCTCTCTCTGCCCTCGTGGCATGCCATTCTCCTCTGATGATGCCCTCTACAATGTTATTCCTTAATCAAGTCAACAGCTTGTTAGGGTCTATGTGTCACTTTAAATATTACAAGACCTTTTTCATGTGTATGCTAGTGTCTCACCCAGCATCCCAGCTGACAACGAGGCCCTGATGAAGGGGCCAGGCACGCACCTTCTTGGGAAGGGATACGGCTGATCTAGCGAAAATTCCTTCCCAACAAGAAGAGAAACATCTTCCCGATAGGCAAAGCACCTGGCCAGAGTCTTGCCACAGTCCTCGAAACTGAAGTCGAGGGGACCATACCTGACAAGGGGACTCCTGTGGTCTATTTGATACTGAATTGTGGAGACTGCCAGGCAGGGTCACCCTGCAGTGCCCTGACACCGACATGTATCTGGCAGCGAAGTGGAAACGGCAGTGTGGTCTGATTAGGCACTGTTTGTAACACTGTAAAGTAATGACAGCATTAATTTTGCTCACAAACCAGCCATCTGAGCTGAGCTCATTGGGGACAGCTTTTTCTCTGTTCTACAAAGCATCAGTTGGGGCAGTTTGACGGCTTGGGACTGAAATAATCTGAAGTCCCATTTAATCACATGCCTGCCAATTGATGCTAGCTGTCGGCTGGGGCACAGTGGGAACCATCACCCCTACATGTGGCTTTCCCAGGTGGCCTGGGCTTCCTCAGGACACGGAAGCTGGGTTCCAAACATGAACATCCCATAGGATCAGGTGTCACCTTGTCCCTTTTTTAATTCCATGACCTCAGAAGTCATACGGCGTCACTTCCACCACGATTGTGACTTGCCAAGAGCAAAAGGAAGATGCACACATATTTCTAGAAGAGAGTGTGAACTTCACATTGGAAAAGAGCACACAGGGTAGAACAGAAAGTGGTAGTGTAGCTGTCTTTGAGCAATGGGCTGTTCCATAGGTAGGCATGGCAGAAAGGAAGGGTAGGAATTGAGCTACCATAGGGATACATATTGATCTCTCTGGTGTCCTGCATAAGTTGTGCTAAGCTTCCTGGACCCTAATATAACTTCAGAAGTTGGGGTGAAGGGGAGCTGAGCTACTTAGGAACTGAGTTGGATTAGATATAGGAGCTGGGTGGATGCAATAACAGCAAGAAGCTGAGGACTAGGGCTGGATATTACCAACAGAACCCACAAGCCAGATGGCAAAAACAGACAAGATGGGGCTGGGGACTCTGTCCTGAGCAAGGTCTATAAGAACAGCACGGCAGCAATATGATTGGGAACAGCAGGTGGCAAGAAACCAAGAGAGGAGCCTGCTTCACTTGAACTCTGGAACAGCTCTCCAGCATCCCAGGAAACCTGGTCCTCATATGAGAATAGGCAACCAAAGGCAGAAGGTGCCTTGATACCCAAGAATGTGCCAGACAGAAAAAAGACTGAATTGGGTACATTTTATTGGGAGCTTGTAGACAGAAGCATATCTCAGGTAGATCCTGGTATTATGAAGAAGGAAGAAGGGCTATGTATGTTAACCTGGGCAAAGGTGGGCCCTGTACCTTGCCTTTCTAAAAATATATTGATACGTGTAACATCAATGAAGAAAATCTGGGCACCAGTGGCTGTCACACCATGCCTGGCTCGCTATCTTACAACTTGATTTATTCTATAAGTTTTGATACATACACTTTGATTGCCTGGTGGACAAGAAGACAGTTATGACTAAGAGGGCAGTAGTTATGTCAAGTGTCAGGCTGAATCCCCACCTCTATGCGCATAGAAGAGTCAGAAACTGCCTTCCCACAAGGAGTAGAGCACAGATGTGTTTTCAGCATCTCCTTCCTCCCCCCACTGGCTCTCTAAACTCTCTAAACTCACTCTCCCACAAAATCACTGTGAGGCAGCTGTGATTATCCTCATCACCCAGCTATGGAAAAGGAAGCTCAGAGAAACAGAGCAACCTGCCCAAGGTCATCTCTAAATGGCAAAGGCATATTCTGCTCTTCTCCTGGAAGCTCTGGCCAATAGCTCTTTCTGTGGGGGTGGCCAGAGACCTCAAGGAAGTGAATTTTAAATCACATGCAATTTTAATTCATTTCATCTTGCATCTCATCACAAATGTGGATAGTGGTTTGCTTATTGGTCAGGGCAGATATAGGTTGTTAGCAGGTCATTGCCTGCCTTAAAGGGGTGACACCCTGCATTTGCTTAATGAGAAGCTTTTAAGTGTGTGTGTGTGTGTATGTGTATGTGTGTGTGTGTGTGTGTGTGTGTGTGTGTGTGTGTGTATATGCATGAATGCCTTTGTTTGTAGAAAAAAAAAAACCAAAGAAAAGGAAATTTGTCAGAGTAGAATGAAATTGCATGCATTATTTGCCTGAACACACCAATGACCAACATTTTATCATGATCATTGTATGCATACAGAATGCACAGTTACACATATGCACATCATAAATACATATATGTACTGGTATAGGCATGGTAATGATAAGAGTGAGTTGCAGATATCAGTATGCTTTGCCCTAAATTCTTCAGTATGTATGTATCTGCTACAAACAAGAATATTTTCTTCTAAAGCCACAGGAGCACGGTCGCAATCAGAACCTCTACCCTTCATACAATTTCACTTACTTTGTAGTTCATATGTAATGTTTGCCATTTGCCCCGTGATGTCCCATCATTTTTTTGTTTTTGTTTTGTTTTTTGAGACAGGGTTTTTCTCAGGCTGTCCTGGAACTTGCTTTGTAAACCTTGAACTCACTGAGATCTGCCTGCTTCTGCCTTCCTAATGCTGGGATTAAAGGTATGCCCCACCATGCTGGCACAATGTCCCATCTTTAAAAGCATTTTTATGGTTGTTTCCGAACCCAGATCCAATCCAGGAACTAACATCGAGTTATCCAACTCTTAAATTTCATTTGTTTTAGGACAAGTCCAAGGCCTTTCTTTGACTTTCACAATTGCTTTGAAACAGGTTGGATTGCCATTTTGTAAACTGTCCCTCAGGGTTGGCTTGTCCACAGTTTCCTCATAGTCATGTTCAGGTTGAGGCCATCCAACAGAAGCTTCTCAGTGAAACCCATCAGCAGGTGCATGATGTCAGTTTGCTCAATATTGGTGTCACACTTGACTGGTTGGTTAAGAAGTGTCAGCCACATCAATGCCACTGTCTTTTTCACTCTAATAACTAATAATTGTGAGGGGATGCTCTGAGACTATGTGACTGTCAGGGTTCCTGGTTAACTCACTTAATTGTTTTTGGTTTTCCACGCAGGAATCTCACCTGAATTAATACTCTGATGGCTAGAAAACAGTGATTGTCTAAGCCTGTCATTTCTTCTCCTTATTGGCTGGTATTCTGTATAAGAAAGAGCCGTCTTTTCTCTTTTTTGAGCTTTGTTTATATCAATATGGACTCTTGAACTTTTAAATTGAATTTGAGTTACATTTAATCATTATTTATTTTGTTGTTTATCTCATCAAAGTATCTCCAGGAGAAGTCAGCTCAGTCTGGCTCCCTCGTTCTCACCCCTTTTTTGAATGCTTCTTTGTGGTACAAGAACCCAGGCTCATCTTGTCCTTTTATAGATCCAGCCCTGGAACCATCCATATCTTCCTGATATTTAAAAATAAATAGAAATCCCAAACACTTTGCAGTGCAGTCATACCCACTTTTTAGTTGTGTATTTGCTACCTGGGAAGTGTTGGAGGGAATAATATAATGGAGATGCTGAGTTTCCATGTACCTCTTCTGTGGCTTCACTGGTTTGGAAGAAACAGCTGGTAGATCACAGACCATGTCAGATTGAGAAATGAATCGCTAGAAACATAGACTAACTTTACATCATTAAGATTTAAGAACGTGTGTGATATCTAACAGAAGAAGGTCAGAATGGACTAACCTCAAATTCTGTTTGGAAGCTACAAATCAATCAGTAGGGGCTTGGGAGATATCTGCCACCATGAATTAATCTGTGATTAAGGTCCATAATCCAAACTGGGCATGATGGGACATGCCTATAATGCCAGCACTTGGAAGGTGGAGGCAGAAGGATAAGAAATTCAAAGCCAGCTTCAATTGCATACTGAGTTTCAGGTCAGTCTGGGCCATATGAGACTTAGTCTCAAAAAAACAAGAAACAAAAACAAAAACAAAACAAACAAACAAACAAACTAGCAACAAGAAAAAAAAAGAGGATGATCTGGAGAAATGGCTCAGTTGTTAAGAGCACTGGCTAAGCTTCCAGACAAAGTGCGTTCAAGTCCCCAAACCCATATGGTGGCTCACAAGTGTCTGTAACTCTAGTTCTAGGGGATCTGACACCCTCTTCTGGCCTCCCTGGGCACTGCACACATGTGCTACACCGACATATGCAGACAAAACACCCATACACAGAAAGTCATAAAATAAATATTTTTTTAAGATTAAGAGGTCTCAAACACTGGGAAAGCAATAATAAGGCTTAAAAATTCTCATCTTAGCATCATAACTTAAGAAGTCACCCAACTAGAATATAAACAACTTACAAGGATTGCTTTTCAATGTAGGAAATCTAGAATTATTGACAACCATGTCAGGATCATCTCAATAAGTGCTGGGCCTCCATCAGTGACTTCTGTAAAAGATAAATGGTCACCCAAACTGTATTATTAATTTTCTTGAAAACATTAATCTAGCCATTCATGCACATGCTTATTCATTCTCTTTATTTAAAATGCAAATGCAAGAAGACTGCTTTCTTGTCATGCTTTTACTTGATGAAAAATAAGCTAACATTGTGTGATCACCATGAACTACAGGACACATTGGAAAATCCTGGTTATTCGAAACGCCTCCCAGTTTACCCAGCCATATTTGATACAAACAAATTAAACAGTCTGTAGTTACATATAGTGCACATTGTTCCTGTTGACGATTCTTAGAACGTGAATTCCTTGCTAGATCTTGCAACTCAATGATTTGATTTGCAAAGCAGTAGCATGCAGCATTGGCTTCACTTCAATGCCAGGTTTGGATCATGCCATTGGCCCTCGCTGCCTTTTTCTTACCTCGGTGTTCTAGCTTACTCATCGGAGACATGCAAAGTGATCAAAACCTTGGCGTTCCATTCTTGCCACCTATTTAATTCTTAAAAAAAGATAGAGAAGGCCTGAAAGACAGGGCCACTGACTCAGAAGGGTGAAAGAAATGAGGTGAGAATGAAGGGCAGGAGTTGATCAGGATGTATACAGTCGAAGATGGAGGATGCGATCAGGGATGAACTAGACTCAGGCAGAAACTAGGAGTTTGGGAGTCACAGCAGATTAAAATCCAAGTTGAAATACCTTAAGAAAATAGAGGCTGTGTCTTACGAAATTAGAAAACCTGGGACAGGACAAAGTAAATAACATGCTTGTCCTTCAAACATGAGGACCTGAGTTTGGTGTCCAGAGCCAATGTGAAAAAAGCCAGGTACTGCTGTGCTCATCTATAATTCAACCACAGAGGGAGCAGAGACAGACAGACCCTAGATCTGTTAAATCTGTGAGTTCCAGGCTAATGAGAGATGCTGTCTCAGAGCACAAGGTGTATAGCTTCTGAAGACTGACACCGAAGGCTGTCCTTTGGCATCTACATCACACACACACACACACACACACACACACACACACACACACACACACACACCACGCGCGCGCACAGCATATACACAAAGTAGAGAACCTCAAGTAGTTGTTCAGGAGTGTCTGATCCAGGTGCCTAGCTGGTGTCATGACTTTCCCCCTTGCCCTTGCCTTTCTAAGTGGTTTCCTACCTTTTTTGTTTTGTTTTGTTTTGTTTTGTTTTGTTTTGTTTTGTGACAGCATCCTAATTTGTAGCACAGGCTTGCTAGGACCTCATGATGTAGCCCAGGCAACCTAAGCCTCCTGGGTATAGGGATTATAGGTGTGAGCCACCATGCCTGGCTCTTATTAGTTTTTAACTTGACTCTTTTTTCCTATGGCAACCGTGATCTTATCTCCTAGGAACTCAGGAGCTTCACTGGGGAGACAGGTTCTTTCTCATTGTTTCTTTGGACATTTCCTGGCTCATATATCTTACTGATATAGCTTGAATAATATACTGAGTATGATCCAGCTCCTCTGGTCAGAGGGGGTGCTTGGTCTGCTCTAAGTGGCTAGGTCTGGAGCTGGGGATGGGATGATCTTCATTAGAATCCTGTGATGGAGAAGGAAGAAAGGTGATCTCTGTGGTGATATTTTGTTTATGATCTAATAAAGCTTGCCTGAATATCAGAGTGAAAAGCTAGCCACAGCCGTAGAGGCCAGGCAGTTGTGCTACACACTTTAATCACAGCAGCCACACTAGTTAGAGCCATGAGAGGCCAAGCAGTGGTGGCACACTCCTGTAATCCTAGCACTCAGGAAACAGAGGCAGATGGATCTCTGTGAGTTCAAGGCTACCCTGGGATACATGAGAGTGAACCAGTCTAAAAGAGAAAGAGAGCTCACACAAAGGTGATCTCAGCATTTTGAATCCCACTCCATTAATCCCAGCATTAGAAAGGAATATGAGGTGGAGGAGACAGGATCTGAAGGATGTCTGAGGTTTGGTGGAGACGGATGCAGTCTGAGGACAGGATCACCCATTTGGTCTGACCATTGGTAGAGGTGAGAACTCTGTAATGGCTGGCTGCTTTGCTTCTCTGATCTTCAGCTTTAACCCCAATATATGACTCGGAGTTTTTATTATTAAACCAACTATAATTCATGCTACAGATTTTCTAACTAAAATCTATGTTGGGAGAAAAAAATAGATGCTGTCTCAGTTAGTTGTTGTGAAAATATTACTATGTAACAAATCACTCTAAAACTCGGAGGTTTGGAATGGTTCTTCTGACTTCATCTTGTGGAAAGGACTAGTCACAAGTTGGCACTTCCTGGCCCAAGTGTTAAAAGAGGAAATAACATGTACAGAGCTTCTAAGTCTAGACAGCTCTTGATGTTTGGAAACCAAAGGTATACCAGTGTCAGGGAGGATGAGTGTGGCAGGGAGGGCCTTGCAGTAAGTGAGTTACAAGCAGGTCTTTTACTAGAGAAAACACTTCTCCAGATTGATTTCTGACTGCTGGGTGGAGAACCAGGGGATAGACTAGAAGGGGCAAGAGTCGAAGTGAGAGTCTTGTTTCCCAACCAAGGTGAGCAGACAGCTTGAAGGAACAGAGATGGCACGATGTGGATACAGTTGAGAGGCATTTTGAAGATGCGACTGAGAGTTATTGGGGCCACTATGGAGAGGGAGGAGGCCAAGCAGGGAGACCTCTGACATTGGGCCCTAGCACTACATCAAGGAATGCCTGGGAAGCTCATGGGCCATAGGACAATTGCATACTCCCAGGGGGCTAGTGGAAGCATTAATTAGTTCATATTTGTCTGCATATTCTCAGATGAAAGAGGCTTTATAGTCCTCTAGTGATGCATGAAATTCTGAGCTGAAAGAGGCCATGTAGTGCAAATGAAGACGGGAATGGTGGTGTTGGGTGGACAGGGTCATTAGTCAATTACAAGGAGCTTGAACCTACCCAGTCAGTGTCTCTCAGAGAGTGGGCATGTCTGATGGCCACCAAGGGTCTATTAATGACCAACCTTCCACTCCAGCTGTGATGGGGTCTTTTATTTCTTCCTGCCTAAGAGCCCTTTCCATGAAGATTGCACCTGCCATCAGGTTAATGCCTTCCAAAAGTAAGGAGGAATAAAGGAACGATTTCAGGGGTTCTGGGCAGACTCGAAGACTCATTAAAACTTCATTTCCACCTGAGGCAGCATCAACATTATTCAGAGAGGTTCTATAAGAGGTGCTGGAGAGGAAAGATGAGGGGCAGAGAAGGATGGCCAGAGGCCGGTTGGGGGGCATAGAAACCTTCCCACGAAACAGTTCTAGTGGCCTAAGACAAGATGAAAGTTTCATCTTTGGATATTTGATGTTTGCCCCTATCTTTTATCCTTACATTTTTTCCAAGTTGCTCAGATAAAACGTCAAAGGGTATATTAAATTGCTAGTTAGGAAACATCACCCTCAACAAACCCTGTTCATCAAAATGTTAGTGCTTTCTCTAGGGGCCCTGCGTTCAGTTTGTCAACAAGCTGAATCCGTTGAGCTGGGACTCTGTGAGGCCCGGGAGCATGATTTAATTAATATCCTACCCATAATACCTTGCTGGGTTTATGCCAACAAAGCCCTGTCACTCCTCACCTTAGGATTTCCCCTCTCCTTGAAGCAAGCATTTATTTACCCACAGTTTGACCTCATGATGGTGTTCAGCAGATGTGGATCTAACTTATTTGCATTGGTTTGTGACAGTTGCAAAATTCATTAGTGGCTCAGGGATAAATCCTCAGTGGACCTCCCCGAGAATAGGTGAAGAAAGAGGGCTGGTACTAATTAATCCTCTTCTTTGGTGAGATTGGGTGTTGAGGATGAGCTGGTACCCCTTTCAAAGATTGTCTGCATCCAGTTTGGAAGTTGGGGGGATAAGTGACATAAACTGACTCTTGGCTACCTTGGGCCAAAGGGGACCTTGGGTACTATTGAGAGCTTAGATGAATCGATGGGAGGGCAATAGCTCTGGGCAAAATCTAACTGAGCCATAGACAGTGTACAAGTTGGCCTGTACAGCACTTCTGGCAAAGTGGATGCCTTCTAAGTGTGCTTTTGGCTGTGTGTTGCTCCACACTGGAATCTCCCAGAACATTAAATAACATGATAGCCCTGTAATGGATGATGATAGTGATGGAGAAGACTCTTTGGCTTGTATGGACTCTAGGCAGGTTCAATGGGCATTTCTGCCATCCATTCATAGAACCCATGTAGGCAGAAGGAATTCCCTGTCAATATAACTGATTAAGCGATGAGCTACTAGAAGACAAAGAGTTACAAAAGTGCTCAATTTGGGTAGACATCCAGCACACTATGTATTGCCCATGAACCCAGGTTCTCAAGTTCTACAAGCATTGGGTATTCTCTTCCAAAATAGCATATCTGAGGCCAAATGAGGGGAAAGGTGGTTTTCCCACTCAACAACGACGACTTGGGTTGGAATGGGGGTTAATGGTGTCTAAGCCTACCTTCTCTTTAGGTCAGAGTTCGTCAGAGCAACTTGGTGGCAAGTCACACAATACCCAGGATCTTTGTCTTGTTTTATACAGAAGCTAAAGATGGGGCTCTCCTCACATGCTTTTCAGTCCACAGTGAGATATGTCTATGTGAGAAACTCCCATCAGACAAAGTGCTTGCCTGGAAAATAATGGCCAGCTTGTTTTCATCTATGCTGAAAGATAAAATGGAAGAAATGGACTATGTGACAGGCGTACTGACTGAGTAATCGCATGATAAAATGTCCTCTTCTAGTCCACATACCTGAGCTGCATGCCTATGGTGTAAAGACTAACTATTAGGGGGTAGAGTGTTTTATTGGGTGTGTTCTAGAGATAGGTGAACAGAGGAATGATTTCCCAAGTTCTCATATACCAGTGCCTCTTTTAAAGCAGCTTGTTCTAGACTAGATATTTTTGCCTGCAAGGGTGGGAAGAAACTGCCATTATTAGAAAAGCTCCTCAGACAAGGGCATCTGGTGCAGGGTACTATAGTCTGAATCTGGGGTGTCTGCTAAAGGCATATGCGATGAAGCTTGGCTCCTAACCTACAGCACTATTGGGAGTTTGTGGGACTCTTTAGATGGTGCCACCTACTGAAAGGTTTTAGGCCTCTTGGGACATGCCCTCAAAAGGGGTTCTGTGA
The DNA here is from genome assembly GCF_003668045.3 of Cricetulus griseus. NCBI lineage: Eukaryota > Metazoa > Chordata > Mammalia > Rodentia > Cricetidae > Cricetulus > Cricetulus griseus. The sequence continues at coordinate 117,012,734 of NC_048604.1, read as the reverse complement.
GCCTTGTCTTCTCTGTTCCATGGCATGAGTCATATGCTCCAGCACGTGCTCTTGCCATGATGTGTATCTTCAATACAGGCCCAAGTGATCATGGGCTCAAACCTCTGAAATGGTGACTAGGAACAGCTTTTGGTGTGTGTGTGTGTGTGTGTGTGTGTGTGTGTGTGTGTGTGTGTGTGTGTGTGTGTGTGTGTGTGTGTGTGTGCGCGCGCGCGCGCGTGCGTGCGTGCGTGCGTGCGTGCGTGCGTGCGTGTGTGTGTGTGTGTGTGTGTGTGTTGAATGGACTTGCTAATAAGGATATATGCATATATGTGTGCACTTGCATGTGGAACCAGAGGCTGACACTGGTTTTCTTTCCTCAATCCCTTTCTACCTTTATTATTATTATTTTTTTTTTGAGCGAGTGTCTCTTCAAGGCTGGCCGGCCAATGAGCTTCAGGAATCTATCTCTTCCCTTCTTCAAAAAACTGGGGTTACAGGTATGTGTCACCCTGCTTTAAAAAAAAGTGTTCTGGGGATCTGAACTCAGGTTATCATGCTTGTATGGCAAGCACTTTACCAATGGAGCCATCTCCCTAGCCCAGGCCTTTCTTCATTATAAGCTGACTATCTTAGGTAATTGTTGCAGTAAGATAAATCTGTCCAGTACAAGGTAGAAAGCTAAGGATGGGATGAAGGAGTGGAAGAATTTTGAAGTCCCAAACATATTGAGAGTAGGGGTAAGAATGCCCTGAGCACGCTCTGTCTTTTTTCTGCCTAAGACTACCTGGAAGGGAGGGAGGGAAGGAGGAAGATAAGTTGGTTTGAGAGGGTTTGTGGAGCAGGGCTAAGAAGATGTGGCACATGGCCTAGAGTCTTTGAAGGAGAAGTTGCTTAAGTTTCCTCCTCAGCTTCTAGAGCTTTTCGTCTCCATTGGCTCTCTCTCTCTCTCTCTCTCTCTCTCTCTCTCTCTCTCTCTCTCTCTGGTTTTTGTGAGACAGGGTTTCTCTGTGTAACAGCCCTGGCTGTCCTGGAACTCACTTTGTAGATCAGGTTGGCCTAGAACTCACTGAGATCTGCCTCCCTCTGCTTCCCTAGTGCTGGGATTAAAGGTGTGTGCCACCACCACCCTGATCCCTTTGTCTTTCTGATGGCTTCAAAATGTTTATCTTGTGATCCAGAATAGTCCTCAACTCCAACTGCACACAATGATCAATAGGTTTTTGAATTTTCACTCTCAATTCGCTTACTTTTCCATCAATATTTACCATCTCAGCAAGTGGCAAATCCCTCTACACAAGTACTTGGCCTTGATACATCCCTGTCCATCACTCCTCCCTCCAAGAGCAAACTTGTTACTAAATTCTGCCAATTGCCCCTCCATAAACATGTAGGACATGTACAACCTGGCTATTACTCTCTATTTCGATGGATGCTGTACTGATGCAAGCTCCCTTGGCCTCCCTTTCAGTGACTGAAGTCTTGCTTTTCATAACAAGTAATCTAGTGCTCTCCAGCCCACGCATCAATTAGAGTGAATTTTGCAAATCTCTCAATCTTTTTTCAATGCACTTAGGAGCAAATCCCACCTCCAAGTCACTCCTGATGTGTTAGCCCAGGTCCAAAGCCGTCTTCTGTGTGTGTTCCATGTATCACCACCTTTACACACCCCATGGAATGAATACTGAAAGTGATCTCCTGCCTGGAAATCTGGACAAATCCTCCCGATCGTGTCATTGTGCTTTGCTTTGAGCTCATCTAACCTCATGACCATCTTTCATGGGAGGACTAGCATCTTTTCCTTTTGAGACCAGCTGGTGGGATGGACACCAGCCAAGCCACCAGGATCCCTGCTTTCCAAGAGATGTTTTAGACAATTGAACGAACTATCAGTGCCTGATTCACACTGATGCCATCATTTACTTTACAGAGAAGGAGGAGCCATGAAAAATGTCCCCCCCCAAATAAAAAAAAGAGTTACCAAAGATGTAAATGTCAACTGCTGTCAGAAACAAGAGTAGACTCCATCTCCCGACATGCTTCCATACCACACTGCCTCCCAGGCTGCCAAGAAAATGATGTAATCTGACCCACGAATTCCCCTCTGGAAGCTGCCCCAGCCTGTCTATCTGAGGATAAAAACAACCACAGATTCAGTTTACATCTTCTTTTGCTCCCTAGCCTGTCGGAGCCAAGGTTGAATGGTGCCAATTTGCCGATGGTGGTTTTTATGATGTGGGCTGGGGTCATTGGGGACTATTCTGAAACCATCAAATTCATTTCAATTAGAAGTGTAACTTAATGTCCAATTTTCAAACCAGATTCTCTGGGTAAAAGAAGGCCGTTTTGTTTGCTGGGCTGCTTCAATACAATGAGCAGTACTTTGTGGGTACCAGTGGTGCCTGGCTCTGTATTCTGGCTAGGGCATTTCTCCAGGTCAATATGAGGTACAAGTTAGGCTAAAGTGGAGGTGAAGAAATAAATGTGGAAAATGGAAGGGGGGCGTGAAATTTGAACCAGTACAGATCAATTCCAGAATGCTGCCCAGGGATTCCTAAAAATGAACCCAGGGAAAAATAAATACATCTCATCCTTATTAACACTCCAAGCCTTAAATGAGTCCCGATGTTAATTCCGAAGAGATGTCTAAATGCCTTCTTCAAATTGCCGCCCCACTTGCCCTATAAAACAACATGTACTTCTTTTTATTCTCTCCATGTTCAAAAAATAAAGGCAATTCCTTCTGCAGTCTAGGGCCAAGGAACAGCCCAGGTCTGGCTTTGATTACTGAGAGCTGGAGACTTTTGAGTGAAAGCTGCAGCCGGCTGCCAGCCTTGTTATTAGCAATAAGCATCAAGCCAGCCTCGGGAGAGCAGGGGCCTTAGAGAATGTCAGACAGCAGTCGGCACTCCCTTTGACAGCACCTGCAGTCACCACTGTAGGTGTGGGCCTGTCCAGAACACCCGTTCCCCCTTGGCTGAATCATCAGCACTAATCAACAGAGAAATAAGCCCTTCTATTTATATAATATCTACCCACAAGCAGCCCAAATTGCCATGTTCCTGTTTCAGAGTCTACAATGGCTCCCCATGGCCCCTCAGACCAGGTCCAATGCCCAGGTTCATTGTTCCAGGTCTCATGACGACAGAGCTCACCTTGGTCATGTGGGAGCTTTCTTTTTTTCCTTCCTTTCATTTTGTAAAAATAGAGTTCCAGCCAGGACATTCTTCCACAGCCCAACAGGGTTATTATGGTGAGATTGGAAAGGCCTGCTACTCAAACAGCTCTCTGCGATCCCAGCTTCAGCACTGGCTGAGCACTCCCAGCTCAGGGCTCACTTCCCATCTCATTGATAAAGTGAGGAGATGAACAGAGCAGATGACCTGATCCACTATGTACTTCATGAATCTGAAATCATACAAGGTTTCATAGCGGTCTTGGCCCTCTCTTGTTAGCTTTTCCCATCCTTGCTTCTGTTCTGGAGGCTGGGAAAGGATAGGTTCAGCTTTCCTAGCCTCTCTTACAGCTAGCAGTGACCAGTCTAGGTAGTTCTGACCAGGGAGGCACAGGCAACTCCAGCTGGGACAGATGACCTTAGTGCCCTGTGTTCCTTACCCACAGCCACTCTTGATTTCTGCAGCAGGTATGATGGGCAGATGATGCTGTTTAGGATCCCTCCATGCTGAATGCATCTGACCTCAAATGCAAGCTGTGCCTTGTCCTTCTATGTGCTCCCAGGCTTCAGCAACACTGTGGGAGCCCACCAGGCCAAGACACAAGCAACACCCAAAGTAGGGATGCCTGCCTGGGTTGCTCTCAACCCTTAGCTAGTGGAAGACAGGGGGCAGGTGTTTCAGCCACCTGTTTTTCAGGATTAAAAGTCTTGGAAGCATTGTGTATTCATCTCAGGAAGCCAAGGTGTAATGAAGCTCCTGTTGCTCAAGACAGAAACCTCCTTGTCACACATTCATATTGATCTCATTCTAGTCTTCTCCCTCCACCCATACTCTTCTTCCAGCTCTTCCTCTTCCTCCTCCTCCTCCATCCACTGCTCCCATACCTCTACTTTCTCCTGTTCCTTCATCTCGAATCTCCACCTCCAATCTGTTATCCTTTTCCTCTTTAGCCGTCACTCCCTCCTCTGCATTTTCCTTCTCTTCCTCTTCCTTCATTTTTCCTTTCGCTTCTCCATCTCTTCCTCTTACACCTCCTTCTCTTTTCCCTCCCACAAGGCCTCCTCTTCTAGCTTTTTCCTCCTCCTGCTTCTTTACCACCTCTTACAAGCTCTAAGCAAGTGATCTTCCACTGGGCTCTAGCTTTCTTTTTACTCTCTTATTTTGACACAGAGATTCATTAAGTTACTACGATGGCCTCGAACTCACTGTACAGCCTAGGCAGGCCTTGAGTTCAAAATCCTCCAGCTTTGGGTTCCTGAATAGTTGGCCTGTGTCAGCAGGTCTGGCTTCTATGACTTTTCTTGCTTCCTCATATGCTTCCAAAGTTAGCACCTAAACTCTCAGCATCCAAGTCCTTGGTTTGAGCTCTGCATTTGGAGGGACTCAAATTCAAGTAGCTGACATAATTCATCCCCCCCTCTTTCATCTTAAATGCAGATGTTAATGTGGTAGCCAGAGCTAAGCAACCAGTTTGGAATAAAAAATGAGAGAAAGGCTACAGAGGTGTCAGAGATTCCACATCTGGCATATTTGATTGGCTGATTCAATATGAGCAACTGCAAGGTATTATTTTTGAGACTCCATGAAACTAACCCCTATTTGTTTAAGCTACCCCTCCTTGCGTATTCTCTTACTTGCAGTTGAACACAATCCTCGTTGCTCTGTTGGAACCCAGCATGCTAGCAGTGGTAGCCATCCGTGTCTTTGCTCATGTTTTTCTCTTTGCCTGGTTCTCCCTTCCCAGTTTTCTGTTGCTCTCACTTGCCTGCTTTCCTTCATAAGCCAAATCAATACTCATTTCCCTCCCCCAAACCATGACAGTTTCTATTTGACAAAATTCTTAAAAATATTTGTATATATATAGACAAAATACAATCTTGTGTTGGTTATGAGGTACCCCTGGAACAGCTCCAAATTATGACTTTTAAGAGGATCTCACTTAAATTGAGACTTTCTTAAAAACAGAGGCTGCATTTGAGTGTGTGTGTGTGTGTGTGTGTGTGTGTGTGTGTGTGTGTGTGTACTCATGCGTGCATGTGTTTTCTACAGACTTCCACACATGATCAAAGGGCCCTGTGTAAATCGTGTGGGGGTAAAGGACACATGTTTTATTTAATCAAATTCCCCTCATGCTAGGGAAGGCAGTTTATGTGACACTGATGAAGGGAGAAAGTTGTATTCCTCCTGGGATGTTGGTCATGGGAGCCTTACGTGAAGAATGGACACTGCTCTTCACAGTGCTGTATCCCTAGGAGGGATGGAGACTGTATGTGATGGTGATGTTACCGATGGCTTTAATAACCTAGCCCCATGCACACACAGTGCACACTCCAGACTCTTTTCTGGAGTCCCAAGTTCTCTTCTCTGAATGTCACCCCTCTCTCTGGGTCATGTCCTCCACTGCCAAACACAGCTCTCTCTCAAATGTCTGGAGCCACATTGTAGGGGGCCTGCTGTTCATCTTCCCAGGTTCCCAGGACAGTTCTCCTTGTATATTGTAGCTCAAAGTGACTGGCCCATGTGCCCAGCCCTAGATTATCACTCAGCATTTCCTGCCAAGGCTATGGAAATGATCTCTTAACTGTTCCTTCACAGCTTGTCATGCCCCCATGTGACACCTAGAAATTATCCCTGGAAATAGCTCTGTTGAGCAAGACAACTCCTTGCTGGGACTCTTTTCTTGCTTCCCTTCTCCCACCAGATACAACTCAGATAGCTACCTTTCTCTTGTCTATTTAATTTTCTAGTCAACATGAATAAACCCCTAATGCAAGAAAATACCTAACCTTCACAGGCCTCCCTCCGTACTTAGGTTATAGGGCCAGGGCATTTCTTCTTGCCAAATATACCCCTCCCCACAGTGTTCCACTCCACCTTTGACTGTTTTGATCCTCCTTCCAATATGGCACCCTGCCCTTGAGATGACACAAGTCTTCAGTTACATTAAAAGGGCCCCACCTGGTTCTATGGAGCTCTGGGCACTTCTGTCATTGAATCTATCAGGCATGCCTTTGTCTTCTACTCACTTGGACATGATCCTGAGGTGGGATGCTTGGAATTTCTGCATATCCTGCTGTAGTTGGACTTTCTTTTACTCTAGCCCCACATTAGAATGCCAACAGGCTGTCCCCCCCTTTTTTTTCTCTTATTGCTCTTTTGGTCTTTTTACTTTTTGGGGGGCCCACCACCCAGCTCCCAAATAAATTATACATGGAAGCTTATTATTTCTTATAAATGCCTGGCCTTAGCTTGGCTTATTTCTTGCTAGCTTTCCTTAACTTAAATTATCCCACCTTGTTTTCGCCTTTGGGCTTTTCCCCTTTCTTACTTCTCTATATCTTACTTTCACTCTTATTCCGTGGCTGACTGGGTAGCTGGGTGACGTGCTTGTGACATCCTCCCCTCCTTGTTCTTTCTCCTTTTCCTCTCTTCCCAGATTTCGACTCCTACTTATTCTTGCTGCCTGTCAGGCCCACCTGTCCTTTCTCCTGCCTTGCTATTGGCCATCCAGCTCTTTATTAGACCACCAGGTGTTTTAGACAGGCAAAGAATCACATCTTCAGAGTTAAACAAATGTAGCATAAACAAGAGCAACACATCTTTACATCATTAAACAAATGTTCCACAGCATAAACAAATGTAACAGACCTTAAAATAATATTCAACAACACCATGCTTCAGTGAGCTTTGGCTTATGTTACCTATGTTACAACAGAAACCATAGGCCACAGTTACCCTGTATTCTCTATGTGCTGGGCAATGTGCTTACCTCATCCTTGGGAGTAGCTTACTGAGCTTCCATAAGAGTCCCAAGGAGTCTGAGAGTCCCCTTTATCAGATGAGGAAAAGGAACTGTGCTTCCTACCTTGGTCACCCTGCCGCATGTGTGCTGTGAGAACCAGCCTGTTCTATGCTTCATGGGTTCTTATTTGCACAAGAGATGAATGAATGTCAGGTCTACAGAGGGAACATTTTACTGGGAACCAGACTATCTGGGCCATTGTACCAGCTCTGCATGCTACTTTGCCATATCAGCTCTCACAAGAGACTTCCCAGCACTGAGCTTTAAAATCTGCCTTGACAAGTTTGGGATCAAAATCACTCCAGTTGTCCCCAGCTGAGGAGACTTCCGTGGGACTAGGCATGAGTTCAAGTCTGTAAAAGCTGTCTTCTGACAGTGAGCAGAGCAGCTGCCTGGTGTGTGACAGTGACAGAGGGCAGAGAGAGAGGGGGGAGAGAGAGAGAAGAGAGAGAGAGAGAGAGAGAGAGAGAGAGAGAGAGAGAGAGAGAGAACTTGTGGAAGGAGTTGGCCATGGTGAGGAGACAAAACTTGGCTGTGGAGTCATGGCCCTGGGGACTACAAGTCACAAATCTATTCCAAATACTTACATTTAAAAAACAGATTGATGGATTAATGTTTTTAATGGTCAGTTGATAACTGCTCATTGTTGTGGAGTATGAAGCAGTGCTTTGGAACTTCATACCTTGTGCAATGATCAACTCAGGATATTGCGCATATCTATCATCTCAGTTGCTTATCATTTCTTTATGGTGAGTGCATTCCAAATCCTTTCTTCTGGCTGTTTTGAATTATACACTATGACGCTGTTGACTGTAGTCACCCTTCTGTGTAATAAAACACCAGAATGTATTTCTCCTATCTGGGTGTGACTTTGTGCCCATTAGGCAATCATTTCCCCTTCCCTCCCTCCTGCCCTCTAAGGAGAATTCTGTCCATATACAAAGGAAGTTAAGGATGATTACCTCCACTAGTTAATTTTGAGTGTATTTTCCTTTGCACAAGAGTGCTATATCATACAAATCTGTCTAAATACATTTTAAAAGTGCTCTTTTAATAACTACACAATAAAAATCCTAAGAGGTATGAAAGTCTTATGTTATCAAATAGTGGATTTTTTTCTGATTGGTACCTAACATATTGATAGGTCTTCAAACTGAGGAATCTCAGACTCAGTAGAACAGGGGCATAAGGAGGGGCCCCTGACTGTATCTTGAGCATCTGGGGGGACTTCATTGAAGAAGTGATGTCAATTGAGACAAATACAGGGAAAAGTTATTAGAAAAGGGCCCTTTACTCTTCTTAGGAAGGAAGAAAGGCAAATGTAATCAGAATTTCCTCTCTATAAAAAAGATTTATTTTTTTAATTTCAGGTGTATTTGTGTTTTGCCTGCATGCATATGTACTACATGTGTGAAGTGTCTGTCCACAGAGGCCAGAAGAGGGTGCTTGATCATCTGGAGCTGAACCAAGGTCCTCTGGGGAGCAGTCTGTGCTCTTGACCTCTGAGGCATCGCTCCAGCCCTGTCTGCATTTCTTCTTACTCTCATGAAAGCTCCCTCCACTTAGGAGGTGTCTATGGCTGCTCAGGAGGCTCAACTACCCTCCCTCCCTAAGGCCGGTCAAGGTCAACTGTGCTGTGTTCAATGATGGTTTTACCTTTTAATCTAGGGATGAATGATTGACCAGAACAAGGAGAATCTAGGTGTTTTATTTTTGAGGGAGGTGAGCAAAAAGTCAGCAACTAGTTCCTCTAACTTAAATGTCTCCATGCTACTGTGACCTCCTGACCGCCATCTAAGATTGTGACTTTTGACTTTTCAGACCCTAAGCTTTCTTTTAACTTGGGACCCTATTTGTGAATGTTTGAAACCTTGAAAGATAACCACTAGTTTTAAAAATGCTTCCTTGTCAACACAACAGGAATTACTCACTGTTATAGCTGAAATCTGAAATGCCGGCCAAGGACTCGTGTGTTTGAACATGTGGTCCCCAGTTGGTAACACTGTTTTAGGAGGATGTGGGGTATGGCTGGTTGAGTTGGTTCCTCATGGATGGGCATTTTGCAGTTAGAACCTTTCTCTGTTTTTGTATAATTTGGGTCTTCATGATCACAATATGAATAAGCCTGTTTTACCCTATCACCAGTATGTGTAGGACCATCTCCACAGTCATGCCTTTCCTGCCATGATGGACCTAAATCCCCAGAAATCATGATCCTCCCAAAATCTTTCCTTCCTTAAGCTTCTTCTGTCAGACATTTTGTTACGGTCACAACAAGGGTAATTAATATACCAATCTTGAGTGCTCTCAGAAAGGAATCAAAAAGAGCCTCTGGAGGTTTCAAAGTGTTCTTCCAATTAGGAAGGAGAAAAAGGAGAGATTAACAAAACATCTTTATAATAATTATAAACCAATGGGCTAAGCTACAGTTACCCAGAAGCAGTGGTGAGGGTATTTCTCCAACCTTACTCCTGGAAGATATGGCTAATTCATTATGGGTCTATCTTCTTTCATGCCAGAATTCTCATCATACTGGTATTGGGCAGGTCTTGCTAACCAGTCATGGAACTGATGTCACCACTGGGAAACAGAGAACTGGAATCATAGCCAAGAGACCTGGCCAACAGGTCTAGCTTTGCTTCCAGCCAGCCACGTGGCCATGAATAATAATTGAATCTCTCTGAGCCTCAGCTTGCTTGTTTGTATAAAAGGAGGAGATGGTTCCCATGCTAGCTTAATCCTTTTCTAATTCTCATGTTCTAAGACTCTGAAAAGCAAGGAGCAGTGGCATTGGAAATCCATGTGGCCTTAGAAATCACACCTGCAGTTTAAAGGTCTGCCGTGTGTTCATTGTGTCTCTAAGAACAGAAACAGAGAAATGTAAACTTTGGCACTCAGGCGATTGTGGTCAGGTTTGGAAGGTGACACTCATGTTGATGAAAGAATGAGGAAACTGAGGAAGTTCCATACAGAGAGAGACAATGAGAATTCACAGAGCAGGAGTTTATCCTGGGCTTGATGGCATTATAGCTGTCTGCTATTGCCATAATAAAGCTGTGTAACAAAATCTCTACAATATCTCAGTGACCTATAACAATAAACATTTCTTTCTTTCCCAAGTGTTTAAGTTTCAGAGACTGTGGGTTGGAATCATGTGCTCCTGCATCCACAGTCGTCTGTGAGAAAGCTGTCTGATTTTGCTCATTGTGGCTAGTCTTGATCGTGTGTCTGAGGGTTGGATTTTTATCAGCCCATCTAGAAGGGTTTTGCTTGGTGTGACCGGGTGCTTTGGCTCTGCTCTTTCCATCATTCTTTATCTGGTTTCCTATAGCATGCTGTCATGATAATAGATTTAGTGGAAGCACAAGGCAGAAACACAGAGTGCATATTGCTGGCATTACAGGGCTGGTTCTCATGGAGAAAGACGGCCATTTTCAGAGTGTGCTCTGGTAACTTGAAGCTGTGTTGCCCTCGAGCTGTGTGATTATTTTCTTCACATGACAACTTGCTGAGCCTCTTCTGTACATGACAGGCAATCTCCACTGGTGGATGAGATGCTAAACTCCAGAACTTTCTAGCATCATAAGATAGTTTAGGGAGTCGATGGAGGAGGATACTTGGCCTTTTAGGCTTTGGGCCTGCGTGAGATGGGACTGGATAGACTGATCCTTAAGTCCATTCCTTTCTGATTTTTTCAACTGGGGCACAATGATCCTTCCAATCCAATTTGAAGCAACAGCATCATTTGGCTGAGCCCCATTGATCCCTACTCCCACTCATTGGCCGCTTGGACTTCCTAACCATTCATGCTGCCTACAGCTCGGAACTTCCACTTCACCTGCCCACTGGACTTCAGCTTGGCTTTATCTTACCAAGTGCAATGTTTCGAGCATCAGGTCTGGAACACAAATGTGTTGGCTTCTCTGGATACTCCTAAAGAAGCTTTGAATTATGGCCTGGAAGTGTGGGGAGTTATCATGCCCTGAAGGTGAACTGTGACAAACAAGAAAGAGATAAGTGGTCATGAACGATTGGCATTGGGTTTCTACCTCCTGTCAGAAGGCTCTAAATGCAGGCTTTTCTGCAGTGTCCTTGAAGTTTTCCAGTGTGACTGAGTTGTATACTATGTATCTCCAGCCTTCCTTTCCTTTTTCCTTTCCTTTCCTTTCCTTTCCTTTCCTTTCCTTTCCTTTCCTTTCCTTTCCTTTCCTTTCCTTTCCTTTCCCTTCCTTCCTTCCTTTCTTCCTTCCTTCCTCCCTTCTCTTTTGCCCTCATCCCCATGGAGCTGGCATAGGAGCACCTCCTCTCTACAGCACTAGCAAGGAAGTTGACCTCAGCCTCAGCTTCCTTGGAATCCCCAGCAGTGGCATCAATTAGACATGACTTATATAATTGGATTCTTCCAGTCCACAAATGCAGAGAATGGGTCCAGCTCTACTGAGACGTTTTATCACCCAGCAATCCCTTGACCTCAAATATGCAGACATTTTTGGTGAAATGGTATTTGAGATTCCAAACGGGTTTCCTGTTAGGCTGTTCTAGAAAGAAACAAACACCAGCAAGAGAATGCCAGCTGACAAAATGTGTCAGTGAGCCTGAGCTTGGGCCTTTGGCCTGAAGACTAACTTAGGACAAAGCAAGAAACAGAATGAGTATTTTTTCCCTTGGCACCTCCCTATCTTGCTTCCTTGGGACTCTCCGATCATCTCCCTACTCAAAGAGACCCTCTTCTGTGTACCTCCTAAATTCAGGCAGAGGACACAACAGAAAATCTGTGGTAACCCTGGGTTAGAGTGACAGTTCATCAGAACTCTACACACAGTCACTACCCAGAGCTTTCCACTTGAGGGTATACATTGGTTACTTTACTGGTACTGTGATCAGCCGTCTAAGCAAAGTCAGTTACATGCTGTCTACATCTCTGAAGTCCTACTCTGCCTGACCACTGGACTTTAGCTTGGCTTTATCTTACCCAGTGCATTGGTTCCAGAGGGGACACAATCCATCATGGTAGGGAAGGAGGCATGGTAGCATGACACTGGCCTGGCAGTCAGGAAGGAGAGAGACAGAGACACTGAGATGATGGGGGATGTCCTTCCGTATACATGTTTCTCTTAGTGGTTGATGAATAAAACACTGTTGGCTAATAGAGGTTGGAAGATAGGCAGGACTAAGAGGCGAGGATAATTCTGGGAAAGGTAGACAGGGGGAGACCTCTAGTAGATGCCATGTAGTGGAGGAAGGAATAAGAGGCCCGGGCCCTTCTCCGGTAAGATAAGACCATGTGGAAACACATAGATTAATAGAAATGGATTAATAATTAAGACAGATGTAGCCAATAAGAAACCTTAGCCATTGGCCAACAGTTTTATAATCAACACAAGTCTTTATGTGTTTATTTGGGGATGAAGGGGCTGTGGGACCTGGTGGGACAAGAAGCTCCAGCAACACAGAGAGAAAGACAGAGAGACAGAGACAGTAAAAGAGAAAATATAAACTGCAAGTGGAGTCATGCTATATCATACTATAAAACCTCAAACTCAGTGATGCACTTCCTTAAGCCAGGCTCCACCTTCTAAAGGTTACATGACCTTATCAAACAGTGCCACCAACTGGGGACCAGGTTCATATACATGAACCTATGGGGACACTTTACATTCAAACAACAACAGTAGAAGTCCTTCAAAAACAGAAGATTATCTCCATAAAGACACCAATGTCTAGTACAGAAGTTCAGGCACCCTAATAGTAGGTAATTAGGATACTCTGAGGTGAGCTTTTGCTTGAGTGATCACACACAGGTGACTCAACTGTCTCTTGCTCCCCTTTTGTTTTGATGTATGGCAAGCCAGAGGTGGTTGTCTTACCAGGAATTGAAAGGTAACATTTCTTGAACAAGTTCATTCAGCTATCTAGTACCAGAGCTTGGATCATCTTGTCGTCTTCTACCCCTACCCTAGGGTAAAATGCAGGAGCCAAAAACGGGTAGCCCTGTGGAATATTCCTTTATACTGTGCAAATATGTGTCACTGTGATTGGGTTAATGAAGAAGCTGACTGACCAATAGCTAGACAGAGGTTACAGAGAGAGAGAGAGAGAGAGAGAGAGAGAGAGAGAGAGAGAGAGAGAGAAGGAGGAGGAGGAGGAGGGAGAAGGAGGAGGAGGAGGAGGAGGAGGAGGAGGAGGAGGAAGATGAGGAGGAACCACTGAGAATCAGGAGAAGATGTGGAGAAAAGGAGATGAACTTGTACCAAAGTACCAAGCCATGTGGCAAAAGGTAGATAAGAAATTGGGATTAATTTAAAATATATGAGTGAGCTAATAAGAATCCTGAGCTATTGGCCAAGTGTTTATAATTAATAACAAGTTTCTGAATGGTTATTTGAGAGTGGCTGCAAAGACACATAGAAACTCCACCTACACAGTCCCTCTCAGCATATGACAGAAGTTGTCTGCAATCTGGTGGATTAAGAAGGTCACCAAATATAGGTCAAGAGGTGAAGTGGGCTGTGAGTGGCTTTTGCATCTTCTTCCTGAACCAAGTCCACTACTCCAAAGGGCATGGCTTTGGTTCCAGTGGCAATATCTGAGCAGCATCTCATCCCCAGGCAGAGAGGAGAGAAACTCCTGGAAGCAATAGATGTGCTCCTGCGTGAGAAGGTCCATAGTATGCAGAACCAGGAGCAAAGCAGGAGTGTGGATGGAACTACTTCCTTTGCCAATGTGCTGAGAAGTCTGGGACTTCTTTTGAGCCTCAGCTTCCTCAAAAACATTGAGCTAAGGCCTTCCTAAGCAACACTGACCATTGCTATGAGGGGCTGCCAAGAAAGCTCTAGGTTCAAGCACTGCACAAATCCAAGATGTCAAGGAGAAAAGCTGACCTTTTCACTCCAGAGCTCACTCAGTGGCTCAGTGGAAGAGGACTGTAGGGGTTTGCAGTTGTTTCTATAACACATGTAACCATGGCTTCACTGACTTAAAAGCAACATACACTTACTTTTTTTTTAATTTTAGAAGCACTCTTATTTTACATATCAATCCCCCCATTCCCTCACCCTCCCATCTTCCCGTGCCTCCTACCAACCCCCCCCCCCCCCCCGGCAACCCAGCTTCCCATCCTCAAGAATAGTGAGGCCTTCCATGGGGGAATCATTAAAGTCCTTTACCTCATTTGGGGGAGGGCTTTGGCCCTCTTTCGTGTATCTGGGCTGCAATAGTATCCCTCCATAGGGAATGGGCTCCCAGTGTCCATTTGTGCACTAGGGATAAACACTGGCTCCACTGTTAGAGGTCCTGTAGACTACCCAGGCCTCCTAGCACACATTTACTTTTACAGTTCTTGAAGTCAGGCACTGAAAATCAGTCTCACTAAGGCTTCAGCTAAGGTACATGGAAACCTGGTTCTTTCTGGAGGCTCTAAAAGGTGCTGCCTTCACTATCTGCCTTTCCCAGCTTCCAGATGCTGCCTGAATGGTGTGCTTCATGGCCCCTTCTTCATGGTTTCCTCTCTTCTTCCAACATCACACTTCCTATTGCACACACTTGGTCCCCTCTGATAATCCAGGGTGCTTCTCCCACCCTAAGATTGCTAACTTCATCTATCTGCAGTGTCCCTTTTGTCATGGAAAGTAACACAATTCTAGACTCTGGGGATTAGGAGGTGGAAATCTCACGTACATACGTGTGTGTGTGTGTGTGTGTGTGTGTGTGTGTGTGTGTGTGTGTGTGTGTGTGTTATTCATTTCACCACCTCCAGAATGTGTCCTAGCTCAGCCTGTCAGTATCCTAACCACATCCCTATGGGATAAGACATTTTTTGTGTGGCTATTGAACACCTTGCTGTCAGCACCTGCTTTTCCACCTGCAGGTTTCAGTTGGCATGCTGTACTCCAGTACAGGTGTGTCCTACCTATGCACAGAGCAGGTGGAGGAGGGGAGGCAGAACTTTAACCCTGGGAGGACCCTTTGATGATGCATAGTGGGACCCAGTAGATCAATGCCTCCAGTGTCCCGACCTTGAGTGGGGTACCTGGAGCTCATTCTGTCCTGTCCCCCAGACTCCTCAGAGGGACAGGCAACGGATAAGCTAGTGCCTGTTCTGTCCTGTCTAATCTTCTACTACAATCCCTCTTGATGGTTTCTAGGAAGAGATCACAAATAAACTACTGGCACTCAAGTCCTTACCTGTAATGGTTCTTGCTATTATTTCTTCTTATAAGAATATTAGTTTTTTTTTCATTGTCCCCTGGAGAAGGGGAAAGGGTCACAATTCCCTGAGCAAATTGAGAGCATGGGAAGAGGGGGGAGGGAGCTACGAGAATGAGAAGGGAAGAAGAGGAAGGATGCAGAGGTCATGAGGGAGCAGAAAGGTTGAGTCAGGTATAGATTAGAAGAAAGGATATGTGATAGGTAGGGTTTTAGTTGGGGGGGTAGGGGAGGATGGGAGGGAGAAGGGAACTGGGATTGTCATGTAATTCAATATTGTTTCTAATTCAAATAAAACTGATTAGAGAAAATAAATATTATTATCATGAAAAAAAAAGAAATCAGAGGCCATGAACCAGACCAGTGACTCTGTAATGAACACTTGCACGTTAAGATATATGCACAAAGGGGTTAACAGCGTGACTCACTGGGTCACATTGCAGCTTCCAGGACGAGATTTTTTTAAGTTTTCCCCTTATTTTATTGTATTTTTTCCTTTTTTCTTTTAAATTTTGTTTTATTTGGGGGGGTGTGGATGCAAAAGGACAGGGAAATGAATGCGCTTAAGATGCATGAAGCAAAAGACACTTAGAATACATTTTTTAAAAATAACACTTTTGCAGAGATCTTGTTAGGACGAATTGATACACTTTCCTTGTAACCAGAACATGGTAGAAAATAAAACCAGTTGTCAATAAAGGATTTTTAAATATTAAAAAAACAAACAGACAAACAAAAAGAATATTAGTTTTTATATATAGATATTTTTGCCTGCATGTATGTCTGTGAACCTTGTATGAAGGCCAGATGAGGGTGTCTGATCCCCTAGAAGTGTTGCAGACAGTGTGAACTGCCATATGGATGCTGGGAATCAAACTTGGGTCCTCTGCAAGAGAATGGAGTGCTCCTAACTTTTGAGCTATCTCTCCAGATGCTTGCTAATAGTTTTTACAGACCTTGCCCACGTTCTCTTCCTGCTTGAAGAGTCATTTTCATCTTGTGTCCACCTATTTGCCTTTCAAAGGCTTCCTCTTCTCCAGTGTCTTCCATTTGAGCACAAGCTTCTTCTTTTCCTTTCCATTTGAAGTGGACTCAAGAGGTAACTGAGGTACCTGATAATTGGGAGAGATGTCCCAGCAGACAGATGAAAGCAGAACATTCTGAAGAAGCTAGAATATGTGTGTGGAATCTCCTTCACTAGTGATTAACCATGTCATGGCATATAAGTTTTTCAATCATCTAAACCTCAATGTAAGGATAGTACAAGAACCTCCCTTCTAGGCTGACAGTGAGTGACAGACCTTAGCCTAGATGACCTTCTAAGAACACTGCCTGGCCATGGCAAGAAACCCCTCTAAATGATAGTCATTAGTGATCTCTTTACTATGCAGTATTTTCAGAACATTTCAGGTAACTTTTTCTTTGGAGCGTGTGTGTGTGTGTGTGTGTGTGTGTGTGTGTGTGTGTGTGTGTGTATGTGTCGGGGGAAGGTTCCAAGACAGGGTTACTCTGTGGAGCCCTGGCTGTCCTGGAACTCACTTTGTAGACCATACTGGCCTCAAACTCACAGAGACCTACCTGCATCTGCCTCCCAAGTGCTGGGATTAAAGGCATGCACCACCACCATTCAGCATTTTTCAGCTTTTTCATTTGTTGATCAAACTCAGATGAGAATAGTTTGTTTTGTTGTGAGTTCAACCACACTTTTCTCTGTCCTAGAATGTAAGGTATTTGAGAGTAGAGGCCACTCTGTGGTATGTCAGTTCAGCCTCAATACCTTTGGCAGTGAGTTGACATTTTATCGTGTTTTTAAACTAACTAAATGAGTGACAGAGAAAGCAACCACATCTACAAAATGATGGGAGGGACAGGGACTGCACAGGAAAAGGCAGGCAACTTCTCCAGTAGATGAAGCTCATTTGATGCCTGGCAGGGCAGGTGGAGTGGGCAGGCCTGGAGGTTCCCAGCAGCTGGGAAGCCCTGGGCAGCACTTACATCCAATTTTGCCTTCTGGATCTGTGATAGACAGAGTTGTACTGCAGGATCCTTCCTTCTTCAAGAAAGGGCTTTGTTGCCCAGCTGCGAGGAGCATGGTCTACAGACAGCCTCCAGCTGTCAGCTCCTCTGGTGAGGCACCTCTGCTGCTGAGAGCTGTCTGGCCCCTGGTCTTGCCTTCTTCTGGGGTGGTCTTGGTCCTGCATCTGAGTGGTGTGTGTGTGTGTGTGTGTGTGTGTGTGTGTGTGTGTGTGTGTGTGTGTGTAGGCTCAGCTCTTTCTGCCTAATATGAGGCTTTCTATCGGCAATCCTGCTACAGAATAATAGTCTGGTTCAAGTCTTATGCCGCAGCATAAAACAGCAGTTATTTGCCTTCCCCTCTCTCCCTGGTAGCCTCCACCACTGTCAACCTCTGTCCACTGTGCTTCTTCCCCTCCTACTCACAGGTGTGTCTGTCCAACAATCTTACATCATAGACTCCACTCCTGATTCTCAAAGGCACAACCTTGGAACAGAAACAAAAATTCACCTCTTTCCAAGTTGGAGTGAGTGCTTGAGGCTCTCTTTAAAAGTTCAGGGACCCAGAACCATGTTGCCTTTTTTCCTTTCTGGGAGTTTAATTCCTCAGGGGTGTTATGGAGCTTGATTGCAGCCTGGAATGTTTGGATCTCTGTGTCCTATTGCCCAGACAAATAAGGGCTGTTTAACTTACAACTTCACTTAGAATAGTAAATTGTAAAAACCTCATTAATACAGACTGTTCTTCTTTGGAATGTGTGATGATTCAGAGAGAGATGCCCAAGGAGCATTTGTTTATTTTCACGTTATCAGGGAAGAGGAGCTTGCCCAGCACAGAACATCAGCAAGATGCTAAAGGAATTTTTCTTCTACTTTATGGAGGGAAAGACCTCCCACCATTTTGGACACAGTTTATAGGCCCCAGATTCACACAGCATTCTTTCTTATCAGTTCATTAACACCAAAAGTGGCAGTCTTTTCGGGCAACCCACTGGTGGTCTCTTTGGCACATCTCCCTGGACTTGTCTGCCCTTTGACATTGACCGGATTCCTAGTCCCCACAGCTCCTGGAACCTCACCCAGCCCTACTGGTAGCCCCCATCCCTCTGAGCCTTGTTAGCTGTGCTTCCTTCCCTCCCTCTCATCATTTTGCTTCATAGACTCCATCTCTGTTTCCTCAAGCTTTGCTTCCCCCAAGGCATGGCCTTCAGGCAGGGGAGCATGCCCTAGGTCCCATAGGCTAGATCAAGAAGAAAGCAACACATTCTTAAGGGGTTTATAAAACTCCTCAATGTAGCCTTCAATGTTATATCTGTATTAAGCTGAGATTTAGCTTATTGGTAGCACACTTGCCTGGCAACACCCTAGATTTGATCCCTAGTACCCCCCAAAAGCAAAAGCAACACTTGCTTTGCCTCTCTTGTCAAACATTTAAAAATACTTCCTAAATACAGCCAAAGGAATCACCTGCTCAAAAGGATGAATGCTTCTCATGGCTTTCTGGCTAATACCGAAGATATTCAATCAGTCTGGGTGCTCAGCAATAGAGAAACAGATAACAAAAATGAGAAGTTATTAGTAATTGATGGGGGAGGTAGAAGCAGTGCTCTTTAGGGATGTGATCTAGAGGCTACCCATGTTCCAGCACCTACACCCATGAACACATAGGCAGCACTAAGCAGACTCAGTGGATTAGAAAGATAGAGGGCCCATGAAGTTGGGAGGGTAAAGTCAGGGAAGAGACATGGAGAGAATATGAAAGGAAGGAAGAGGGGCATATTTGTTCAAAATATATGATATGCATGTATAAAATTCTCAACCACAGAAAATGTGATATGATGTAGTTTTCATGAAATAGATAGTATTGGAGCTCGCCATACTAAATGACCTGAGCCAGACTCTAGGAGAGAGCTACCATATGCATTCTCTCATAGATCCAACCTGGATTGTACACACCCAGGCACGCCATGAAAGCAGGATTACTTGCTGTGGGGCAAGGAGGGAGAAAAGGGTACACAAACAAAAGTGTCAATACCAAACCTACCATTTTATACAACAAACATACACCTATAACGGATGTTTTCTGGGAGGCTGAGGCAGGAGGACTGCCATGAATTTGAGGTCATCTGGGGCAGTAATCTGGTAAGCCTCAAAAAAGCAAGCAAGCAAGCAAGCAAGAAAAAAAAAAAAGCAGCTATCTAAACATTTAGCCCCTGCCTCCATCCAGCTTGGTATGTGCTAATTATACAGTAAGTCCTTGTCAAACGAGAGAATTTGAAATTGGCTTGACAGCCTGTGGTCACTGGTCACCCAGGGCTGGTGCCATTTAGTCCTTGGAGCCCCTACAGGTAATATGCTCACTTCATGGTGCTACAGGAGTGCCCTCCACCCCCAACGGTGGCTAGGCAGCTGTAGCTCACATCACAGAGGAAATTCTCACCTGCCACAGTCTGCTGTGATCTCAAGCTTTCTGAGAAAAGAACCCTTTTAAAATGGCAACCATGACCTTGGCTTTTTTGTGATTCCTGGGGACAGAGCTGGCTGGGTTTCTGGCCTGCGGCTCAGCCTGCAGGCACCCAGAACTTCCAGACAATTATAGTTCCCCTGGAATTGCCCTCACTCCTGATTGCTATTGGTTAATTACAGAAATCTAGGCTCCAGACTCTATTACCCACCCATATGTCACATCCGATGTCACTAACGAGTTCTCAGCAGCCCAGGATTTGGGGATGTGTGTGGCAATGTTGTTAAATTTGATGCCTACTAGTGCCAGCATGCTTCTCTCTGCTGAAAGGAGTTCCCTTTCTTCCTTGTGACTTTTCAGCTGCGGCGGTGCAAATCTTGAGCTCTGCCAGTTGTAATTCTGTAAATTTCATAGTGTCTCCCATGAGGTTTTTCACCTTTGTGGTGCCGCCTCTAACGTTTCATTCTGCTAGCAACTCCCTCTCGTCCAAAGAGCCTGAAACACTTCTTAAAATCTAACTTGCATTGGTCTGGGGGAAGTCAATCCTCTCATTTAGCCAAGCAGACTAACAAAACAGACTTAGGAAGACTTGTGTAGCCAAAATTGAGTTTATTGCCCTTAGTTCAGTTCAACAGGAGCCGGACACCAATCTAGGTGCTTTGGAGACAGTAGACAGACCTAAGCGTGAATGGTATTGTCATGCTGGACAAGCAAAACAAGAGCCTGATACCTTTTGCAGGAGCATACACTTCAATCAGGGGACTCTCACTGAGTCAGTTATGGTAAAGACTAGCCATTGTAACATAAAGTCCCTTTTAGTGCTGTAGCTCACCAAACATATTTCATTTGTTCTACGTGTGACAGTCCCAAGATCAGTAGCTCAGCTCTGCAGATGGTTATTCTGGAACCCAGGACCCTGTGTTTTTGTGCTCTGCCATCTGCTATGGCATTGTGCTCATTCTAAGGTCAAAGCCAGGCTTGGACTACACTTGGGTTCTAGCTTGTAGTAAGGTCAAGTCTCGAGACAAGCAACTCTAAAAGCAAGTGGGGCAATGTACACACACCCACACATCCTCCCCACACCCCACATCCTACCAGGGAAAATTTAATGCATGACCATATGTACCTGCAATGAAGGGTAGGAATGTCACCTCTACCTTTGTGACTTGTCCAGAAAAAAAAGGATAGGTTTGGGGAAACATTCACTGGTTTCCCCTAACTTTCTACTATAAACTAGTGATTTCTGTGCCTACAGCAGAGATCAAGAAGATGGGGGTGCTGACCTCGGAGAGCTTACATTCCAGCAGGCAGGAGAAAAATTAATGACTAGCAGGAAGCAGGATGGAATCCAGATCTGACCCTAGGGCCTGTGCTCCTAAGCATCGTGTGCTTGGAGTCCCAGACTTCAAAGTTGTGTCCTTGCCAAAGCTCTTATGCTTAACATTGGCCAAAGATTTGTGCCAAGCTCAGGATAAAATCCAGATTTTGTTAGCAGCACCCTGGGAGAACTGGCCCCTGCCTGCCTACATAGCTTACTTTTGTGAGCAGATTCCTTTCAAGTTCTTGGCTTCGGTCATGATGGACTACTTACGGTTTCCTGAAAACATATTATGCTTTCATCTTTTTGTGCCTTTGCCCCAAATTGTCCCTTGGTTAATAACACCTGCACAAACCCTAAATGATGTCTGACACACTCTTTCCACCCCTTCACCTGAACCCGCTGGGTTCACGTGCCTCCACTCACACCTGGTGCATTTCCTTGAAATGCAATGTCCTTGAAAAGGCTCAGGCCTAGGAACCAGGCAGATCCACACCACGCTCAAATTTCACCCGCTCTGGCTGTGTGGCTTTGGAAAGGTTTGGAACTTCTCTACCTGGAGAGAATGCATGAGAAGAGGAACTGGTTAAAGCAGGCTCTGTAGTCAGGGCCTGGAACAAAACAGATGCTCAATGAAGAGCGGTAATTGTGTTGCTGTTGCATGACTCTAGTCCCTAAGAGATGCAGTTTCTCCAGCATGGACTCCATCTTGGGGTTCCAGGTTTGGAACAAATGATTTGCTCTATAGGAGTCTGTTAAGTGAGCAAATGTGTTGTTTTACATTAAGATGCAAATAAGTTACTTCCATACTACCTCTTTTGGGGAATATGTATATATATATATATATATATATATATATATATATATATGCCTATAGGAAATAAATGAAGAGATGGCTCACTGGTTAAGAGCACTTGCAGCTCTTTCAGAAGACCTGGGTTCAGTTCCCAGCACTCATATCCAGTGGTTCACAATCAACAAGGGATCCAACACCTCTCTATCTCTCTCTCTCCTCTCTCTCTCTCTCTCTCTCTCTCACACACACACACACACACACACACACACACACACACAGGAGCAGCTGGAGAGATGGCTCAGCAGATAAGGGCACTCACTGTTCTTCCAGAAATAAACCTGAGTTTAACTCTTAGCACATTGGGTGGCTCACAGCTGGTTCCTTGGGATCCAACATGCTCTTCTGGCCTCCACAAGTATACCCCCCCCCACACACACTAATGTGTGCATGAATACAAATAAAAATAAATCTTAAGAAGGCAACTAAAAGGATCATATAAAGATTGAAATGTTTAATTTAAATAAGTGAGTTTCTGGTTGAAATTTAAATAATCATTTAGAACAAAGCCCCCTAGTTAGTGTGACTCTCAGCAACTGGCTAGCTACCCCTTCCAGCTATTGCTGAGTCATGTTCTATTCATATGACCAACATTCATCTCTAAAATTATTCTGTCTTTTCCCCCTACCCCAGGGGTGTCCCTGACTGCTTGGCATCCTGCCCCCATGAAAGGGTAGAAATATGCCAGGATAATTAATGTATATGGAACTTCCAAATACTGAGGCCTGGGGCAAGATCGATTTGGGGTGGAGGAGTCAGAAGACATGGATGTCCCATTATTTCTGTCCTTCAGGAGCAATGTGACTTTGGCCAAGCCCCCTCCAGTCTCTGAGCTTTACTCCACCCTCTACAGATGAAAGATGGTTCATTGAGGCCTGATATCAAAGATCCAAGAGACACTTTTGATCCAGAAATAAGACAAGTCCTAATATGAGAGAGCATCCACATCTTGGTCCATTTCTGAAGCCATCCGTGGATTAGAAAGCTCAGCGGTGCTGAGACTGCTCCAGAGGCTGTGTCCTTCCAAGGCCTAGACCCTGCCCTGCCTGGCCTTTCAGCCCTCCCCCATCAGATGCCTCTCACTCTGCCCAAGGTTCTTACTTTGCTCACCTCTCTGACTCCAGCCCTGCCTCATCAGCCTGTTCCCTACTGTCACACACTGTCACCCTCCTCCCCTACATCTCTTTGTTCAGGCCCATATCAGTCTTGCTAATTATAATTCAGCCCAAACACCTCCGTCATTCTGGCATTTTCATTGATTCAAATTAAGAGTCAGACATAATTAATGCAAACTGTCCCCTCGTCCTCACCCTCTGACTGATGGATTTTCAGTGTCAAAACATTAACCTTTAGGTTTGGGACTGTGATGCATTCAAAGCCCATAAGCACCTGATAAGCAAGCAAACTATGGAACCTATCCCCAAATCAGCACTTTCTAGCTCATCAGCCCTTATTTATCTATGCAAAAAGGTATTTATTTGGGGAAATAAAATAAACATGTTCACAAAAACACATACACAGAGAACCAAACTATGCATTCTTACAGCAAAGGTGGAGTTTGAAAGCTGTTTAGTTGCTATTCCCTGTAACAACAGGATTGGAGGCACTCAGTTGAATCCAGAGAAGAAATGGCATGAGGCAGTGTGGAGAACCCCCATTAGGAACTGTGCTGAGCCCAAGAAGAGGAGAACATGCCTCTGACTGTGACTGGTATACCAGTTATCTATCACAATGTGTCCAACCACCTTAAACATTTGTGGCTTCAAAAATAGCAGACATTTCTTTGCTCATGATTGTGCAATTTAAGCAACATTTGATGCTGAAGGCTTATCTCTGCTGCACACCACGTTTTCTGGGGAAATTCATCAGGGCTGGTTGGGCGGGGGGGGGGGGGCAATTTCCAAGATGGTCTCCTCATGTGCTTGCAATTTGGTACTGCTGTTCCACTAGCTGGGGCTGTGGTTGAGAGCCCTGGACCTATTCCATGTGGCTTGGACTTATTCCAGTATGGCAACTAGGCTCTGTCCTCAGTATATAAGAGGCAAAGCACTGATAGGTAGATGAGAGAGCTATACATACCTAAGCTTCAGCTCATGTCTTGCTTGCTAGTGCTAAGTCTACTAAACCCATCACCTAGCCAGTGCCAAAATTGGTGAGAGAGGGTTCCACATGGAACAGTCTACCACAGGTGGTAACCCAGAGTGAGAGACACTAACATGAATTTTCTTTACATACAACCACTACACAGTTTTTTTTCCATGAATGATGTTTTTGCAATTTCTATCCAATAGCATATTTTACTCAAGGGGGGGGGGAGTAAGACCACATTAGTCCCTTCTAGTTTTCTTGTTTAGAGCATGAAGGAATCTGGTAGCTCTGGAGATCTCCAAGCTCCATTTTGTTTCACATGTCATATGACTCTTAAACCCAATGGCTCTTTGTCTTTGAAACTCTCACTCCTACCCAGTGATATCTCCCTCATGCTTCAGCCTCAAGATATGAAGGAGATTTAACTTTCTGAGTATTTGGATTGAAAACAGAAACCTCTTAATGCATGGACCCAGAGAGCTGGAAAGAGGCTGCACCATCATCTGGTCTAGCCCCCTCATTGGAGAGATGGGAAAGCTGAGGATCTTTCCTCCAACAGAAACTGGGACTCGGCTAGCTTAGAACAGAGGAAAAGAGAAGAGATCCCCAAGTCCAACTGTTCTCCAGGGCTGTCTGATCAAAGTCTGGACTCTCCTATAAAGCCAAGGAAATTGCACAAAATCAAAGAGAGAAAATGCGACGCTGTAACAATTAGTAATAAAAACCAAAAAGCTGGAAAGTGATGGCAACAAGCTGGTAAATGTCATCTTGAATCCTCATCCCAAAGACACACATGTTTCCAGTGAGCAAGAGCATCATTCTCCTAAGGCTCAAGGAACAAGTTTACTCTCCTTAGTAAATCCAGCTAGCTGTTCGTTGAACCCAGATCTGAATAGTAACCTTTGTGATACTAGAATAAATCCATTGATGGCACTAATACAGGCAGGTTTCATAGTAAGCCTGGCCCGAAAGCCATGTCTGTATTTGGAGTATGGGAGAAAAAGTTTGGTCCCAGGGTACTCATGAGACATGAACAATTCTCCTGGTGGATTGTTTTTCCGCAGCTAGTAACAAGTTTAGCTAGAAATTCTCCCTTTCAGACACCAGCTCAAGCGGCAATCTCATAACTTATATTTGCCACTAGGAGGCTTAAGTAACCCCAGTTCTTGTTCCGTATCCAAACTAGTGTGGGAAAAGCTGGGGCCCTCTCATTCTTGCCAGGATAGAAAAACTGTAGCTTGGCCTATGATTCTTTAAAATGAACAAATAAAGGTTTCACTATTGGCTGAAACTTCTATAACTATTGCCTTCTCTGACCAACAGGCCACTTACCAACCACTGGGCCAGCATCTGCCACCTCAACCTGAGACAACTAATGGCTTCAGAAAGAATGAGTCAGGTGCTAGAAATCTACCAAGAAGGATGTTTCACAGAGGCAGTAGAGTAGGCACCAACACATTTACGTGCCATGCTCCATCCAACTATGCATGGATCCATAAATTCTCAAATCTATCTACCCACCCACTCACTCATCCATTTGTTTATCTGTCCATTCAACTATCCAAACATATAATCATTCACCCATCTGTTCATGAATTCATCCATCCATCCATTCACCCATCCATTAAATTTGTAGTTAGTAGGCAATAGCTAAATTTAAAATGTTGTATCAAAGAATTTGATGGCCAGCTTATAATCCAGTAGCGATCACCAGACCAGGTAAAACTTTACATAGGGTTCACAAGTAACATATGCCATCAGAAGAGAATTAATTGCTAGGCAGATGATTCAGATACTACAAACTGGCATTTAAAAGTAGGTGAAGGTGAAAGGGTTCAAAATAAGGGTTACAGGTTTAACCAAACGCGCGTGTAATTTCTTTTGTATTCTTTCCCATAACCTGGCAATGTCTAATATGTCCATTTTACAAATGAGACATCTGGGAGCCAGAAATTCAAGTGACTTTAAACAAAGCCAAATTGTTTATATATAGTGGAAGAGGAGCTAGAGATCAGGATGGTTTAGATCCAAAGGCACATCTGTCCATTATAACATGTTGCTTCCTTGAGACAAATGCTGCCTGCTTCAGCCCTTGGAGGCTCCCTGTATTTGTAAATGTAAAGAGATAGTTGTGTAGGCATAGACCCTGGTATTCTCAGGACATGTTTCACATTGACTGTAGCAGATTAGCCCTTTGCTATTTGAAGTGGTTCATGGACTAGTAGGGTCCGCATCACTCAGAAACAAGATAGAGGTTTCAGATCCTGTGCTTTCCTCAGAGTTCTTGAAAAATTACCTGAATTTTAATAAGATTCTCAAGTGACTCATATGCCCGTGGAAACTCATAGATCCCTGGTTTGAAGCCATCCACAGATGTGTCAGTTTTAACAAACATAAAGTAGTACACCAAAAGAAGGAATTTCTGAGCCTTAAGGAATTTATCATTCAGTTCCATTAATTGTTAATATGATGTTATGTGTGACTTCTCCAGAATGTATCCTGCATTTACAAGCATAGCTGGCAGAGGTGTTCATCTGTTGTGTGATAGTAGACCTAAATTGGACACAGACAAAAATATTGGTGACTGGGAGCAGAAAGCCAGAAGGCTGCTAATACATGGCTAGGGCATTTGGAACTCTGCATGGAAAGATCACATGGCTGTGCCTGTGGGTGGAGTACAATTGGATCCCTGAGGAATAAGGAGCTTCCCTTCCCCATCTTGGCTCTGCCCCACAACTTTAGGGACATGGTTGGCAGGGCAGCAGGCTCCTGTCTTTAACTCCCTTTCTATGTAGCTTTAGGCTCCACTGAAACCCTGTTCATCAGGAAGCATCTCACAGGAAGAAGGTAACTATGCCCTGGAGATCTGCAATCCCCCAGATTCATTTCCAGCTTCTGGGCCTGGCTTGGTCCAGTTAGGTATGGTTGCATAGAATAGCAGAACTTTCTCCCTTACTTTCTTAAGGATCCAGCATGTTATCTTTACAGCCACGCCTCATTTACAGATGGCAACTGTCTACACAAGCGTCTCCCTCACTCCCCATGTCTTAAGGCCTCCTCCTGGGCTTCAGTGTCTTGTTGGGTTTATGAGCATATCTTGTTCACCTGCCATTATCTTGTAGGGCCTGCTGGTGTTCCCTCTCCATATCCTTTCCCTGCTCCATTCCTCCTCACCGTGTATTTTATCTGAAGAAGCAGTTCTTTTCCCTAATGACAGAGCATGGGAGGAGTCATACCAGGCTGGCCCCAGGGCTCACTGACACAGAGATGCTTAGCAGCTCAACCAGCTGTTCCATGAGCTGTTTGCATGTCCAGGTGAGTATTCTGGGAAGCCTGGGGCTGGAGAAGACTCGTGTGGGAGGAGGCTCCAAGAAGCTGCCAGAGAGAAGGAACACAGACAGCCCTGCTTGCTCCCCATGGTGGCCAAAGGAGCACAGCTTTCCAAGAGGCCCAGCCTTAGAGAACTCCCTCACCCACCAGTCTTCTTTGCCCCGAGGACCTGGACTGCAGCTCATGTCTGCTACTCCTGTCAGGAATGAGTTAGAACAGCCACTATGTTTGGATGGTGAAGAAACAGGTAATTTCTAAACAAATGTTTTCATCAGACCAAGGAGTTCTGAGAGATCCTCTGTCTCCTTCACACCACAGAAATTCCGGCAGTGCCTAGCAGTCCCAAGTTCTGCCTCTTTGCCTTCAGTTTCCCCCCTTGACTCTTTGTATCCCCCTTTTGTCTTTCTCTGTTTTCCTCTTCATCACTCTTTCCAATCTACTCTTCTGTTCTATGTTCGTCTTTGGTCACTTCGCAATTATCTGTGTGTGTGTGTGTGTGTGTGTGTGTGTGTGTGTGTGTGTGTGTGTTACTTCATCTCGCTGCCTGCCTTTGCTTCTTCTTGCTTCTTCTATTTGTCTCTGTCTGTGCCTCCACTGCGTGTGTGTGTGTGTGTGTGTGTGTGTGTGTGTGTGTGTTGTGTGTGCATGCGCGCACACTCGTGTACTTCTGTGTTTCTGTGTGTCTGTTTGTCTGTTTCTGATTCTGCCTGATTCCTATTTTGCTCCATGTGAAACTTCCCCTCTCCCTTTCCCCTCCTTCTCCTAGTTCCAGTCTGTTATTCAGTCTCTGGTCATGTGTCTTAGTATTCTGTGGCTTTGTTTTGTTTGTTTTTCTTGTTGTGATCAAAACACCCTTACAGAAGCCAACTTCAGGGAGAGGTTCATTTCATTTCCATCATGGCAGGGAAGTCACAGTGGCAGGTGCTCAGGCTGGTTACCCTGCATCTGCAATCAAGAAGCATAGATACAGGAATGCATGCACAGCTTTTCTCCATGTTATACAGTCCATTGAGGCCTACTTGCAGAGCAGCCCTGCCCATGTTTTTTTTAACACATCAATTAACTTAATCAATCTAATCCCTCACAAGCATGACCAGAATCCCATCTCTCAGATGACTCTGGAGTCTGCCAAGTTGGCAATAAACACCAGCCATCACACCAGAATCTTCCTATGTCCCTGTCCCTGCACTTCACTTCCCAACACTGATCTCAGTCTGCCACTCGCGCTCCTGACTTGCCAGATACCAGTGAGTAGCTCTGGACCCTTCTTCATGGTTTCTTTGTGGGTGGATGCGCTGCTCATAGTTCCTCTGCTATGTACATCCTCCCTACAGTGACCATGGCTGTAAAGTTGGGTGGTCAATGGTTTGTGTGGCAGTTCAGCACAGGAGCCCAATTCCAATTGTGAAAGCAGTGATGACAATCATACATGCCATATACTCATGCTCGGATACAACCATGCTTGTACACATGCATTTTGGTGGACATGCTGACATATGACTCTAATCTGCCTTCAAGACTGCTGGGAATGCCATAGTAGCCTTAGAAAACACTACATTACCCCTTCCTGGTGCTTCTCATATACTGGGAATAATTTACAGAGGATTGAAAAAGGCTTTACCATCTCCACCTAATTCCCATAGAACATTCTAGCTCCACAGCTCCGGGTTGCCTTGACCAAGTCCATTAAGGCTTCTTCCTAGCATCCAGGCAGCTTGCTCATTCTGTTCCTTTCTGCCCCTACCCCTGTTCCCCCATCTACATACTTCTATGTAATTTTCCTCTTTTGCTGATGATAAAAACCCTGCCTTTCTCCTTGGAACTATCCTTTGTAATGAACTGAAACCTTTATTCCTGGGCAACTCATCATGCCTGTTTCTTGCCCCCACAGGCCCCAGCAGCCTTCTTTGGACCTTGTCACTGTCTCTCCAATTGTGTTAGAATCGTTGGCAGGTCCTTACTTCACGAATTCTTCATCAGCACAGTGAAAGAACATGGGTTTAGGAGGGAGAGGCTCCCTTGTGAAAACCATTCTCATACCCTGCAGTTACCTGGTTTGGGAGGAAATTCCCAGGAAGACTACCTCACAGCATGAGAGGTAGCATCTACTCGGAGTGCTCTTAAATCTGCTCAGCGGATTATTTGCTCTCGGCTTTTTGCTTTTGGTTCTGTCACTGGCTGCCGCCTCCCCCCCATTCTCCTCCTCCTTCTTCTCTTCCTCGTACTGAACTGAAAAATCTTCCATGCTGGTCCCTTGGCTGTTGGATAATAAGTAGACTAGAACCAAGCTCTGTAGAAAGTAATAAAATCATTGTCCCTCTCCTAGAATTTCCAGGAGTCATACCTAAGGATCAGCACCACCCCACAGTGCTAGTTGTGGCATCTAATAGCCCATCTCTCTTTGGGTAAGAACAAAGTGGTGTTTGGAACTTACACGCTGTGTGAACTTGGATAAATTCTCAACCCGCAGGATGGGTTTCTGAGCTCCTCGCTGGAGGAGAGGGCAAAAGAACAATCTTCCCAGGATGGCTGTGGGAACGAAATGAGGCATTCAAAAGACAAGCCAGGATGGGGCCTCAGTAAATAGTAGGAGTGCTGCTTTGTTTTGTGGTCTTTTGTAACGGAGAGATCTAATCCAAGCTCCCCTTAACGGATTGGAGGACTTGTGCAAATCTCTTAAATGCAGGAGGCTTCCATTTCCTCCCGAGAAGAATAGCTCTTGATTTCTGAGTTCTTTTCTGCCTCTCAAATGCAGCTCTCTCACTGCAAAGCTAGCTAAGAGGTGCATGGAAAGTAGCTTACTACTGTGGATAACTGCGGCTAGTGTCAGAGGGTGCTGTGGGAGACACTGGAGAGCATGGTTCAGAGTTGCCTCGCCCAAAGGTTGAGCAAGTTAGGCTGTGGTACACATTGTTTTCGTTTGTTTTATTACTACAACAAAACACAAGGGTCTGGGTGATGTATAAAGGAAAGGGATTTGTATTGGTTCTCAGTTCTGGAGGCTATGTAGCACCAGGATCTTCTTCCTACATAATTTCGTAAGAGGGAGGCAGAGAGGCAAACTAGGTACATATGGAAGGAGCATGTGCATGTGGAAGAGGGAAAGAGTGGAGACAAAGGAGAGTAAATAACACGCTCAACAGATTTACAAGCACTCTGAATTCTGCTTCACATCATATCTCACTGCTGTCCGGAGAACAATTGCATTCCTGTAGGATCTTTCCTAGTGTGCTGAGTATGCTTGGAATCCCACTGTCTGCTCCAACACTTCTACGCATGGCACCAAGCTTCAGCATGACTTCCAGCGTGGACAAACTGTAGCAAACCATAGCAGGCCACACCTTCCTGTCTGACGTTGGTTGAGAGCTGTTTCTTCTGCCTAGTTCAGGAGTCTGGTACCAGGCCACGAATCTCTCTAGATCAGAGTCCTTGCCTGACCTCATTTGTGAGAATATACTTAGGGGCTCAGTGGGTACACTGCTAGCTATGAATTGAATTCAGGTCCCCAGAATCCACCTAAAAAGATGGGTGTGGCAGCATATGCCTCTAATCACAGCTCTGGGGAAACAGACGGGAGGGATCCCGGAGGTTTTTTAGCTGGCAGTCTGAGCCAGCACAGTTGTCAGGCTCCCACGTAGCTGGAAACAGCAGTCTGTGCTTGTGGCCTCTGAATCCCAATAGTTCTGAACAGCAGGCACTCAAGGAGAGCAAGGGAAGTCTTCAGTGTGAGTGCAGGCAGGAGCTCCAGTTGTTACCTCCTAGGGGCTCTGGGGCAGTAGGAGCAGACACTGCTGGGATCTAGAGGGCATGTTCCCCACACTCTACACTCTGCCTGGAATTTGACAGGCATTCTTGTCCATCCCCCCACACCTAGATGATGATGGTGCCTCTCCCAAAGGCATGATCTAGACACAGGGTGGTGGGGAGGGGCACATGGGTAGCTGAGCTCTTATTTTAGCCAGTAGCATTCCCCCCACCCCAGTTCTTGTTCATCAAAGCTTGGCAGAGGGATGCAGGAGAGGAGAGGAGAGGAGGGGAGGGGAGGGAAGGGGAGGGGACAGAACAGGAGATGAGAGAGAGAGAGAGAGAGAGAGAGAGAGAGAGAGAGAGAGAGAGAGATGAAGGGAAGAAAGAAAGAAGCAGGAGGAGGAAAAGGAAGAATGCAGAGAAGATTGTAGGCCTAACGGTTGAGGAGAGGATTAGCCTTCCTCAATTTAAAGGCAGGGTTGAGAAATAGGGCAGACATAGTTATCTTCTTGGCTCTTTGACAGTGTCTCTCAGCTATATCTGATTCCTGTACCCCAAGGACATCTGAGAATGAGCCGGAGTTGGTAGCTGCATGTGTAGCTGTAATAAGGACACTTGTGTATTTGGACAGAGGCAGAGGAAGCACAAAGTGTAGCCCTCTGGGTGTGCTCTATTGACAGATCTCAATCCAAAACAGGAAATGGCCCTAGCCACAAGGACACCATCAATACCAAGATAGCCATGAGACTTGTGGTGTGGTGTAACTGAGAACCACAGGACAGCTCGCCACCTCTCTTGGCAGACAGCAGACGAGGTTGCCATCATCTCCCTCTGTTTCAAGCCTGCATTTGAACAAAGAAAGCTTTACCCTCCTTCTTAGTCTACTGATAGAGCAGAAGTGGATCTCTTCTGAGAGTCAGGGGTTAGGCCAAGCCTGAGGCTAGATGCAAAAATATGTGGCTGAATGTGCCTGGGCACACATCCCAGAGGCCTGTCTTAGTTTGTTTGGGTTGTTGTGCTAAACACCACAACCAAAAGCAATTTGGGGAGGAAAGGATTTATTTGGCTTGCAGTTTGGAATCTAACCTGAAGGGAGAGGACAGGAACCTAGAGGCAGGAGCTAAAGGATAGACTACGGAGGAGTGCTGCTTAATGGCTTGTTCCCTCTGGCTTGCTCAGATTACTTTCTTATACAGCTCATGGTCACTTTCTCAGGGATGATACTGCCCAGAGTGGGCTGGGTGCTGCTATGTTAATCATTATTCAAGAAAATGCCTCATAGACTTGCCTGAAGTCCAATCTTATGAAGGTGGTTTTTTTGTTTGTTTGAGGTTTCCTCTTCCCAGATGACTCTAGTGTGTGTTGAGTTGACAATAAAACTAACCAGCACATGTCAAAGAGCAGTGTGTTCAGAGGATCCAGTGCC
This sequence comes from Cricetulus griseus, assembly GCF_003668045.3. Lineage (NCBI taxonomy): Eukaryota > Metazoa > Chordata > Mammalia > Rodentia > Cricetidae > Cricetulus > Cricetulus griseus. The sequence goes on along the minus strand of NC_048604.1, from coordinate 116,980,333 downwards.
TTACAAGTGTTTTACCTGCCTCTGTGATGGGCTTTGTAAGTGTGGAGACATCATCTCCAAAGAACAGGCAACTTCTTGGTATCAATACTCAGAGGCCCATAAGATGTATACAGCTAGACTATGAAGTCTGTAGCACAACAGTGCTATAGTAGGAGGCCTTAGTGACAGATGGTCTATCACTAGACAAATTTTTAAGGGGAGCAGGTTGAGACATTTTAGCAGTCACCAAGAGCCTTCAGTCTCTTGGTAACCAACTACTGGACATACAATTTTGGAGATAGCTGGAGGCTAGGGTGGGTAGGCCATGGCTACCTTGGGTGGCCATTGGAGACCAGTGGTTGTCTGATTGAGTGGAGAAAGTAGGGTTCTCTGATGGGGGTGTTCTGGGGCCTACAGGAAAATGCCTGAACCACTAGCTACCCTTCCCACTCCAGTCTTTATGGTACAATATATAAAATGTAAGAGAAATACCTCACTTAGGCTTTGAAAACAAAAATCCTTCTATCCACTGAGTACTCCAGGCCTTGATGTGGGCATTTATGCTAGACTGTTGCTCACACTAGCTCCCCGGGTATCTGGATTCTCTTCAAGTACTCCATTTGCCTCTGAGGGAATACTGGAATAAAGAATACAATCAGAAGACAGGTGGAGGTGCTAGCCATTCTCTAAACCTTCTTTCTGGAGATGCAGAGCTGGTGGGAGAGACCAGAGGGCAAGTGCCTGTACCACAGGGAAGACAGTGGCCCCTGACCTTGAGTAGTATTGCCTCTGACTTACCTTTGTAAGGGTCTTTTGAAGGATGTGCCAGGTGACTGTGCCTTTTTGTGTTTTTAGACACAAATGACTCATGGCTTCTCAATGTTGAAAGAAAGCAGGGCACTGGCTCCTTGCTGTTCTTCCAGGAAGGAATATTCTCATTTTCATGTCAGGTGCAGGGTGGAGACGGGTGTTTAGACAAAGGCTGTTTCCCTTTGTTCCTTGGTAACAGAACCATAGTTTGTTCAGTGGCAACGTATGCAGGCTCCAGGGATAAATCGTGCTTACACCAAGGCAACTAGAGTAATTCTGCTTTCCTTCACAATTGACTCATACCTTGTGACATAGTTCTGAGCAAATAGATATAAGAAAGTCACAGTGGAGGGATGCTGAGAAATACGAACTCGCATAGAACAGAGGCCCACAGAAAGATAAGTCCCATTTACCCTTGGCTGTGTCCAGTTTTGGATGTTATTAAGTATGGGTGCAGTCTGAGGATTGAGATCATGAGGCAGCAAGCCTGAGGATAAAGGTATTAGGCTGAGGATTTTGTAATTGTAATGTCTTCACTGGATTTCTTAACCAGTTTAGTGGATCCCACAACTGCTCACCTTCAGATTACAAGTGAAATAAGAGACAGGCATATTCATGGCAAAGGCCAATGTTAGGTAGGCTTTTTTATCGAACTGAAATATATCCTAACTGCTACTCCATACTAGTGATGGAAATTGCACAACAGTGGAGAGAATTAAGTGAGCACGCATGTGACAAACTCCAGGAAGTGGCAAAGATAAATCATTACGTGCTGGATGGAGTACTGAACTTTCCTGACACCACCCCTTTTTGTATATTGATTCACAACCCAATGGCTTTTTGTGAGTGTGGGTGTCCAGAGATGCTAGTTTTGGTCTTGACTCTGTGATCTGGGGCACCAGTTTCCTCTCTTTAGAGAGGAAACAAAAAAGATTAAAATAGACTCAAGGTCTTCTGGCGTTCAGTTGGCATTGGTTCAGGACAAAGATTTGGATTACCTTATTTTGCCACTGAAAACCTTCATCTCCTAAAATCTATAAGATTATGAAATTCATTTTAAAATAAAATGTCTTTAATATGAACTAACGTTTTACTGTGGTGGGAAGAGAAATGAATGAGAGTTTAAAAAGGTTTCTACTGTTTATTAAGAAATTTTAATAAATGTCTATTACATCTATATAATTTTAATTGATCCTTTGTGGAGAGTTTAGAGCTTCCCCTTCAAGCAAAGTTTGCATTGAGAAACACGGAACTAGATGGATCTTTCAGATTCCTTCCAGCATTAGCATTCTGATTCTAAGTAGGAAATGTGCTGGAGTGCTTTGCCAACAGAAAGAACCAAAATGGCAGCCTCAGCTGGCAGTCTTCTCATCTTAGGGAACTCACATCAAGAATTGAGATGCCATCAGACTCTGACTTCCTCGTTGTTGTTGAAGGCCACACACTGACTTTCTGGGTCAATGGAGGCTATTTGCCAATGCCATGCCTCACTCATGATCCTGATTGAAAACCAGAACACGTTGTTCTTTGGGAATATAACCGAAAGCTCCAACTGAAGAACACTGTAAGATCCTGACTGGTGTCGAGCCTTTTCATTCTTGTTTCAGTAGAACAGGCTGAATGGCTGAGAATCTGATTGCTCAGGGATAGAGAACTATTTAGCAAGTCCTGCTGTGGTCCTGGTGCTTCATGGAGACATAACCTTGGTTTCTTTCTTTCTTTCTTTCTTTCTTTCTTTCTTTCTTTCTTTCTTTCTTTCTTTCTTTCTTTCTTCTGTGTACCCATAGTCTAGAGCAGTTGTTATTATAATAGGCAAATCCCAGGTTCTTTTGGACTGGAGGAAAGCAGCTGACATAAATACACAGATATAATTATTTTCCTCTGGAGTGGGACTGCTCTCTGATTTGATTAAAGCAGACATGATTAGCCCATCTCAATGACTGTTGAGGCTTCTCCCTTTCAGTGTGGCCTCGGAGAGCCTCTTAGATTGAATTGTCTTGACATAAAACCACAGCTGAGCTTTGCAAATGGAGCCCAATATCCCCACTGTATTTCAGTGAAAACCTAGGAGTATCTTTTTTAAATATAGAAAGCCAAGAATTCAGCACATCATGACTTTTACCACAGAGCCAGCCATCTGCAGCCAACCAATCTGGAGTTCCACTGAATGACCTGCATGCTTAACCCAGAACAGCTCCTCTGTAGAGGACAAGTTGCCAGTTCTTTTCTTATTTAGGGTTGCAAAGGCTTTGAGGGGGTACCCTCAAAGCTTCATGTGATGGTAGCTTGGTCTCCAGTGTAATAGTGCTGGGGTGGTGTGGTTCCTAAAGAGATGATTAAATAATGGGAGTCCACTCTCTGCAAGGGTTAATATAGTCCTCAAAAGACCGTGTTAATTCACTCAAAAAAGAACGAGCCTAACTTTCCTTGGTCTCTTCCTTCCTTGCTCTCACACACACCCATTGGGCATGTGGCCATTTTCCTTTCCACTTCTCTGCTGTGTTGTGACACAGCCAAGAGGGTCCTTGCCAAACATCTGCCAGGCTGTTTGGACTTTCCAGTCACCTGAATCACCAGCCAAACAAACTTCTTTTCTTTAGGCATTAGTCACAGACACAAATTTTGTTATAGCAACATGATAAAACTAAGACATCTGGTCTGACTCTCGCTCAGGAGACGGAGCAAAAAGACAAGGCTGGCTGAATACACCTACCAGGGCTGTCTTAAGAGGCAAAGGGAGCTGAATAAGAAATAGAAGCAGTCTCAAAGGACACTGAGCAACAGAAGGTCAGCACAGCACTCTTCAACAAAGGCAAAGACTGCCTGATACTGAAGCTAATGCCAACGAAAACAAAACAAGATGGGAGAAAGGAGGCAGATTCCCCCTAGGTTCACACAAAGCCTTATGTTTACAAGGCCGATAAACCACTAGACTCCTCTTTTTCATTAAAAAAATTACAAAGTCAAGTGGACCAGATATGGTCCCCAAAGTCTAGCTCCTTTTTCAAGAAAATAGGCAGCAAAGTAAACCCTAGAATTTCCAGGAAGGTCAACTAAATCAGGAAATCAAACAACTGGGCTCAGAAATGGAGAAACATAGTGATGATAATGAAAAGGTTGTAGAGGTATAGAGTTCTTTGGAGTCTCTGAACCCTCATCAGCTCCCCAAAACACACAATATGTGCTTTAATGTGACCTCAGCCACAGAGGGCTACAGAACTGACAATTCAAACTCAGATCTCAGTACTGTATGCTTAGGAATGCAATCTAGGATGGCATTAGCTTGGTGACAAGTGCTTTATCTTATTACAAAGGACCTGATTGCCACAAGTTTTCATGGATTTGGTAGGTTGAATATTGTTGTTTTCATCCTCTTCAAATTTACATTTATTTATTTTGCATGTGACAGAGGGTACACTGCAAAATACTCTCTCTCTCTCTCTCTCTCTCTCTCTCTCTCTCTCTCTCTCTGTGTGTGTGTGTGTGTGTATGTTTGTGTGTTTATAGAAGTCAGAGGACAGCTTTCAGGAGAAATTGAGTCTTGTACTATGTAGGTCTCAGGGATCTAATATAGGTCATCTGGTTTGTGGAAAACATCTTTACCTTCTTAACCATCTCACCATTCCCTATTTATTTTTACTATTATTACTATTATTATTATTATTATTATTATTATTATTATTATTATTACATCACTGGGGATGGAATCCAGGGTCTATGCTACTGAGCTACAACTCTAGCCCCAAATATTGTTACTTATTGTTACTCTCATTCTAGGTATAAAGAAAGAACTGGCAGGCTCACAAAGAGGGTAAGTAGCAGCATTGGGAATGGCACAAGCCATCTGAATTCAAGGCTTACAAACTGAGTACTTCCCATTACTGAAACTTTTTCATTCATATATTCATCCCCCCTTCCTCCATCTATAGCCTTTCTCTATTTTCCTTCCATAATGTTTATTCACTAGCCTGTCTGCTCATTTAAGTTCTTTTACTCAGTATTCATCAGGCTTCTTTTATATTACAATCTTTTTTATTCTCAAGATAACAACAACAACAACAAAACACAACTTAGGCTTCCCCAGGCTTTGAAGGCAAATGGAGCATTGAGAATTGATATCTGAGCTGAGTTTGAGTTCCTCCCCATGAATATTCTCTCCACTCCAGAGAACCACAACTAGGAGAGAGAGAGAGAGAGAGAGAGAGAGAGAGAGAGAGAGAGAGAGAGAGAGAGAGAGAGTAGATTAGAGATAAACACAGAGAGGTTGAGGCAGAGATAGATTGATTTATCTTAAAGAATTTTCTTGAGTAACTACAGAGGCTGAAAATCCCCAAATGTACCATGTAGGTTGGCAAACTGAAAACCCACAAACTAGTTCATGTTCTGGAAAAACTTCCCTCTTGCTTGGTAATTGTTTTGTTCTATGCATGCCCTCAACTGATTGGATGAATCCCATATATATATTAGAAAGGGAAATCTGTGTTATCTAGATCTAGTCTATCTTTTCAAATGTTAGTCCAATCCCCAAACACCTCCACAAAATTTATGAACCTATTGGAGTTGGCTACAGTCAATCATCTCAGTATTTAAGTTGTAATAGTTCATTATTCCGGGAAATAAGATTACAGAATCACAAAGTTTCCTCCAGGTGTTTCTAGGAGTACTCAGAGAAAGTCTTGAATGTGTCTTGGAATGCATACAATCAAATTTTGCAACCTTGGCATCTTAGTGGAAGGGTACCAACAGAAACTACTGGAAGAGAGAGTGGTCTTTGTCCCAAGGCCTCCCAAAAGACATGGTTCTCCCACCGTTCTACCACAAAGCATTTATTTCTTGGAAGTTTCAACTTTGAACTCCTAAGGTACCAAAGTTGCCTTGAGCTCTGGGATGTTGAAGACAAATGTAGAAAGAGAGACATTTCCATGCTTGGGGACTGTTTATCCCTTGGGTTTTGGGTAGTTCCACTTGCTGTCATCTCACAAGCTCTTGTCATGAAATCAGCTTTACTCATGTGGGTTTTTATCCAAAGGGACTGAAGGATTCATTTAAAACATATGACCAAGAACATCAAAAAGGCATGCTAGCCATATGGCAAGCCTGCCTTTGAAGCCTGTTATCTGTCCTTGGATAAAGTTAATTTACAATTTCTCCTCTTTCTGAAAACCCCTCTTTACCTGCAAGTTCATATTTTCATCTTGTTCTTTGTTAGGAAAGTGAAAGCAAGAACAAGGATGCCCATATTTTTTAACACTGGACCAATAAATTTATTTACCTTCTTTTACCTCTGTGTTAGTACCAAGTTATAAGGGACACTCCCAATGAATCATATTGCTGGTTTTTAAAGGAACATTTGATGCAGTTAGTGCCTTCCTGGTTCTTCAAATTACTTCTGGACAGCAAAGGAAACAATACCAGAGTGAAGAGACAGCCTACAGAAAGAGATAATCTTTGTCAGCATGTGTCTGAGGGGTTAATACAATACTTAGAATATATTAAAATTAAAAACATTAGATACCTACAAATCATATCATGTGATCAATGACAGACAGATCTCAGATTAATATGTACAAGTAGCCAAAAACATATGAAAAATGCTCAAGGAAATTTTCATGTCAGAGAAACTGACATCAAAACTACACTTGAGATTCCATCTTCTTCCAGTCAGAATGGCCATCATCAAGGAAACATACAAGAAGTGATGGTGAAGGTGTCGGGAAAAGAAACGCACATACACCGCCAGTTGGGTAGTAAATTAGTGCAGCCAGTATGGCAATCAGTATGGGGATTCCTCTAAGTATGAAAGTGGAGCTAACATACAATCCAGCTGTACTTGTCCTTGGTATCTATCTGTAGGACTTTAAATCCTTGGACCACAGAGATGCTTGTGTGTCAGTGTTTATTGCTGCACTAGTCACAAGATTGAAGACATGCTACCAGGCTAGATAGCCTTCAACAGATGAATGCATAAATAACATATAGGTTTATTCAACAGGGTTTTGTTTAGTCATTAAGAAAAAGGAAATTAGTCATCTGTAGGAAAATAGAAGTGGAGATCATTATGATAAACAAATTCACATGTTTTCTCTGATATGTGGACTCTATACTTCAAATGTATATGAGACAGAAGAGCAGAGGGAGAACTCTTTAGGAAGAGAAAGATGACACGTAGAAGGATATGAGAAAGGACAATGGGTATTATGAGCAAAGTGCACAACAGACATGTATGAAAATTACATAGTGAGTGAAGTGCATCATATTGTACAACGAACCTAAGCTAACAATACTAATAGAAAACCCTTTCACATTTCTGTTGTCATGCCTCCATTCTTTTCTGTGTCCTCTATACAACTTCAATAAATAAAACCTCAATGTTTAGTCTCACACAATCTTCTAAATTTATTTATAACCATACTTGTTAGGTGATATCACCTAGGCTCACAATATAGTTCAGATTTTTACCTACAACTCAACTCAGACTTTTCTACTCGCACCAGGCTCATGATTTACATCCTAGAGGTGCTTCTTTAAGTCCCTTAGAAGCAGACTGGATTATATGTGCAGGGAGTTTCTTGGGGGAAAATATCTGAAATATAACAAGCAATCTAGGGGGTGGGAGCAGGCAAGATGAGCTTCCAGACTGCAAAGGGGGCCTGATGCCATGGAAGAGTCAGTGCAGGGGGGAAAGAGGAAGTGAGTTGGAAGAGTTTCAGACTGTAGCACAGTTCAAGAAAAATATCCGTGGCCCAGTTGCAGCCAAGGTCTGTGTTGATGTCCTTGAGTCCTGGTAGGACCAAAAGCAGTGAGGATAGAGCTGTACAGAATTGGTTTCTTCCCTTGCTGCATGCAGCATTAGGGAGAACTAGTCCCATCCCTCGGCAACTGCAGCACTCAGGAGAGCAGGCCTGCACCTCATCTGGGCAGCACAATCGAGATGACCCTGTTGGTGGGGGGCACAGGTGAGCTGGCCTGAGGGTGTGAGAGCAGGAGAGCTGCTCCCTCCCTCTTTTATGCCATGTGGGTAGCATGGGTGAGGGGATTACACCCTCCACCCACTCCTTGCCACCTGCAAGGAGCGAGAGCTGGCCTGGGGGGAATGAGAATAGAAGAGCTGGCCCTGCCCCCTTCCAACTGCAGTAATTGGGAAAGCAGGCCCTGAACCTCACCTAGGCAAAAGAGTAAAGCTGGCCCTGGTGGTGTGAATGCAGGTGAGCTGAACCTGAGGGCATGAAAGTGGGAAAACTGGCCCTGCTCCTTGAGGCCTGCCATATTGGGTGAGCTATCCAGGCCAGTGCTATTGAGCTCACCGGGTGGTGATGACTAGGGAAAGCTGACAGGCTGACCAACCCAGCTACCACACAGGTCCAGAACCAGGACTATGAGTTATCCCACCACAAAATCCACCTCATCTATGAACTGCTAGAGCATGTAAAGGAGGCAGACAGGCAGATCCAGAGGCAACAATAGGATATCCAAGAGGAGTCTCAGTGAGGGCCAGTATCGATAGTGTAACAGAAGCCAGAGGCCTTGAACCAGATCAGTGACATATTGAAATGAACACTTACATTGTTTTGCTTTGGAGGGGGGTGTTGCAAGGGCAAAAGGTGGAAGTGAGGGGACAAGGAGATGAATGGGATCTGGGTGCATGATATAAAATCCACAAAGGATCAATGCAAAGTTGAAAGAAAATATTCATGTCTGTGCTAATGAGCCCCTTAGCCCAAGTTACCTGTTAGAGGACTCCCTGTCTTGTAAGAATGAGTCTGTGGAGCAATCAGGGTCCCGGAGCAGACTGTCAGGAATGTGGTCTCATTGTGAAGCATAGAATCTTATCTCATAAATCTATTTTGCTTCCTACAGCAAAAGATCTTAGTGACACATTTTCATGTCCTCAATATTAGTTAATCCCTGCTATTGACCATCTGACAGACATGCCAAACTGAAAACAATAGAACTCTATTGTCCATATCATGTAGGTGCTCTTGAGTTTGTTCTACCTTGGAAAATGTCCTATCTTTCCTTAAGATGCTACATCCAAGAGCATGGAACTCATTCTAGAGTTTTCTTCCTACTACCTATGGTGAGTCCCGCTGGCCTTACCTCATAAAGCTCAAAGCCATTTACTTTTCTCCATTTTCACCATCAACATCTTATCCCAAGAGGGCTCTCATGTGCCCTCTTCATTGGCATCTCCATTGTCACTCTTGTCAACTTCCAGCTACCTTTGTAACACCTTCATAAAGTCACTTAGAACCCCTTCTATCCAGCAGCCTTTCATTGTAAACCTCCTAAACCCTGAGCACATTAGCATACCCCAACTGTGTCTTTTCATTCCATGAATATAAGCACTATGAGAATAGAGACCTTGTCTGTTATGTTTAATATACTTTCCCTGTTGTCCAACATAGACCTAGAATTGACAGTAAGAGCATATTGCCCATTTGTTGACTGCTTAATGGGTGAATCTCTTCACAAGACCTCAGAACTGAACTATCATGTGCTATTGGTGGCTATGTTATAAATATGTTTGCAGCACTTAATGGTGGCTTTGCCAAATTGTTCTCACTTTTTGTGGACCAAGAAATTCAGAGGTAGTCAGCCAGTGCAAGCATGTCTGGGCTTCCACAATGGTGTCCAGAAGAGGCTCCTTTGTGCTTCCTTGAGTGCTCCAAGCTCCCTAGTGGATGACTTCCATCCAGATGCATTTGTTTTTTTCATGGTCACAAGATGGCTGCTCTGCCATCCATACAGCTAGCATCTGTGCTCCAGGCAGGAAAAATGGAGATGCCAAAGACAGATGTTGTAAATTGAATGAGTGTTCCTCTTTCAAGAGCTGTAGTGAGTTGGCTTCCTCGGGATTCAGACTCTACAAAGATTAGTATGTAGAAGGGCAGTGCACTTAAGATGAAGACCCATAGAAGGGAGGGGAAGAAGTGGGGTTGTACGGGGGTGAGGTGGGGAGGAATAGGGCCATGAAGCCATCCCCAATATCATTCGAGCTCTAGAGTTTGGGTGGTCAGCTATAATATATACTCCATACTGACAGGTCATTGGAATCCAGTAAGAAGGTCATTTCTCTTGTAGAGGCAACCATATAGGTGTTAACTCCCAAAGGCTGTCTGTCTGTCAGTATGCTCATCAGTTGAGGCAACAAACCATTCATTCCTCAACCTCAGCATCACAGATGCACCATACAGGCTTTCCTGAAGACCTCACATACCAGGATTTACTTGTATCTTAATGATCGGAGCCATGACATGCAGCTTTCTTTAGTTACAAGACAGCTGGGATGTGTGGATTTTTAGCTGGGCATGTTGCCACTCAGAATACAACAAAGGTTCCATTAATAAGAAAAAGGTAGAATGTTTAGGGCATTTAGGTGGGCCACTAGTAGTCTTTGGCAGAAAGCCTGTTCTTCACTTCCTTGTCTCTTTTCTCTCTTGACTCTCCTAGTGCCTTAGCATTGAAGTAAATTAAGCAGGCAAACAAAGCAAACACATAAACAAAACAAACATGAATAAACCTCCACCCTCCTTCATTAGCCAATAAATCAAAGCTTATGAAAATCTCATTACAAAAGCAGATACAAATCCATGCATACATATAGCTCTTGTGCAGAAGATGGCTACCACCATGCTCAGCATATTTTGGTCTTCATTGGGCCTAAAGGAGCCAATGTAGACATGTAGACCTTACCCTTTGGAACTCTCATACAGAATAAGGAAACAAACTAATATAAAATAGACTGATATAAAAGATCTAGCTGGGAGAGGGGACTCTAAGCAAAGGGGACTAAAGAGCATAAGTACTCCGGTCTCTGGCAAAGATTCATGGAAGCCTGGAGAAGCAAAGAAGTACTGGAGATACCATATGGAAGTGAAAGCACTAGATATTTTCTAGGAGCTGGTTGGGAAGGGAAATAGTGACTCTGAGCTTGAGGACTGGGCATTGAGAAGTCAGAATCTAAGTATGAGAGAGGCAGCTTGAGGTACAAGGTCAGTTCATTGCAGCAAAAAAAAAAATAGTTATGACAAAGAAGCCATAGTCCTTTAACTGGCTCTTGGCTCTCATTGCCCAGCCTAAAGGTGCTCTGCTAAGCAGTCCTCCATGTTGAGGTAAATATGGCCTCTGACAGAACTGATGGAGAGAGAGTAAGCGAGGAGGCCTGGAGCCAGTGACAGGTGAGCAATGCCTATGAATGAATTTCCATAAGCAGCCCTTTCATAATTGTCTAGACAGGAAATGGAGAAGAGTGCTCAGTGGAAACATCAATTGTGCCCACACAGCCAGCTGCTCTGCTAACATGAAAGCTGCAGCAGTCAGAGACACTTAAAGCAGACATGGTAGGGCAGAAATTGTAGTGTGTCTGAGTCACAGCTGGAGCATTGGCCAAAGGCAAGGCCATACTTCTCTAAGGTTGCTTACCTCATCTTTCTCATGAGATGCAGGGGATCCTGTCACCTGCCTCTTTTATCTTCTTCATCCTTTCATGAAAACACCTGATGGTATTATGGGCTTTCTCTCTCTTGTTCAGTGAGGATGCATACTCAAAGGAAGTAGGTCCCACTCCTCTGCTCACAAGGCAGACACCTAGTGATTCCTGTGTGTTCACTGACCTGGCTCCATTCCCTTTCTGGTGATATGGGTATATGATTTAATTCTGACCAATCCTAGGACAAGACAGATGTTTGCAAGGCTTCTGAAAAAGAGTTAGACATTAAAAATGAGGAGTATTGATTTCAAACCTCTCTTATCTTCTGTCTGACTTTGTATTATCTGCAGATGAATTTCATTCTTGCCTCCATAAGACAATCTGGTCAAGGAGAAGACAATACACCAAGAACATATAAGAAAAGATAGAAGGAAATGAAACATGGACAGCAGATATGAACCACTGATTAACCAACCCCAGAATTATTCCACTTTGAAACTCCTTATTACATAGGAAAACAAATATTTTGTCATTTGCATAAAGTGCATGGAGATTTTTCTGTCATTTGCAGCTACAGTAAATCCAGTTTATAAGGAATTCCTGACAAATTAGGGTCAAACACGATGGTATGAGAAAGTACCAACATGAATGGCCAATACACTAGGTCATGGTTCTATATTATGAATTTATATTTTCACACCCACACCCACACCCCCCCACACCACTAGAGTTTCATTTTGTTACAATTTCTTTCGTAATTCCACTATGCATGTAAAAAAATAACTTGAACATTTTCTAATCTTTGGCTCTGTCTGAGGGTCATCACCAATCTGGGCAGTTATCCAGCCAATTCAGTATTTGACCTGCTCCCTAATAACTTCCAACTGTTGGCCCAGAAGTACCCTCCAGAGCATGCATCCCTGCCAGAACCTACAGTGTGGGGCTTGGAACATAAAGACAGAGCCTTCAATTTTTGGCCTAAGAGTTATTCTTCCAGGAAAGGACCAAGGCATCTTAAAAAGTAACATGCCTTTGTAGAAAATGTAGTTTAGGAAAATTGGGATTTGCTTTGCTTAGAAATTGGTTTCATGTCCATATTAGGGATCTCGAAAAGCAGCCCTGAATTTACAAGTTCAAGAATCTCACATTACTTGTCCAACTTGGAAATTAGTGCATGGATTTCAGATGAAACAATTGGACAACACAAAAGCAATGCACAGTATAAATATTCTTATTTCCTAACTACTTGTCAGCTATTTCCAGTGAGTAAATATTTACACGTTTTCTTCTCCCTCTGTGGAAAGCAGTACTCACATATATGGACATAAATATTTTGGTGTATGTAAATATTTACTTGCACGAGCAATATATTTCTTTTTCCAGTCTCCCTCGTAAGTTCTTTAATAACAGAACAATTCCTGCTTACAAATAAGTTCTGATCTTGCAACCCTCCTGGAATGTTGTACAAAATAGAGACATTTTATGAGGATGGTGGATTGCTGCTTAGCCAGAACGGCTGGTCTCAAGTTAAAACTTGGCCTTCTAGTATCTGTGCGACCAGAGCAAGTTGTTTAGTCCTTCTGAGCCCTGAATTTATCCATTGGTAAGTGAGGATAACAGTAGCATCTACTCTGTAGCATTGCTGAGAAGATGCAATGATTTTGTGTATATAAAGTGCTTCCGACACAATCTAGCATATTGTCAACCTTAATAAATAATATTAAAATATTTTACTGTTGTCAGTCACTGGAAATAAGTATATCACTCTTTTCTAGATGGTATTGTGGATACATCTTAATTTTATCTAAGTACCCCTTTTATATCATTCAAAAAATTCAAATGCTAACAATAAGAGCAAATTGCTTTAGACTGGCTTTTGATTATTTTCTACTCTCCACCGGTGAGTGGCTATCATTTCTAAGCATTTACTTTGTATCAGGCATTTTGTGCCTCCAAAGATAATGTTGTATTTTGTCATTACAGTAACCTTATGATGGAAATAATATCTATGTCTTCATTTCTCAACTTGAGATTGAGGTTTAGTGTTGATAATTAATGTGTCTTCAGTTAAATAATGTAGGGTTGGGATTTGAACCCAGGTACTTTGAATGTGAAAGATCTTAAATCACTATGCCATTGTAGTGTTCCCAATGTTTGCACAGAAACATTCCATACAGGAAGGATCAGAGTCAGTCAGCCTCTTCCTATTTTTTCCCTACTTTTTCCTGCCCTGCCTGTCATGAAAATGGATTAAACTCGATTCTACCTTCTATTCCCTGGGGGTAAATCAGCAAACCAACATGTCCCACTTAAAGCCTTATGAGGGGCCATATTATAAAATGTGGTAGATTGGATAGGAATTTTAGCTTGGATTCTTTTTCATTACTCTTGTCTAGGTACAGAGTCTCCCTGCTCTGTCTCTAGTATTGCATTCATGTTGTCCAACTCCTCCAGAAGGTATGTTGAATTGAAACCTTGGGTTACAAATATATGGTTCCTGTTATCAGGACACCCCCAGGGACATCATCAAAATGGCTTTCCTTGTTACATGAGATTATCACATCCTTCAGCCATACTGTTTCTTATTTAAAGCCTTCTCTTGTGCTTGATTGCCAGGCCTCTCAACAATCATCAGACAAAGGTCAATGGTATTTTTTCAGTTCCCCAGGATCTTGTAACATCTTTATCTATAGTGTTATAACATAGAGATCAGAAAAATTTTGCTTCCACTGCCTATTCTATCACATACCCATCAAAACTGATAACTAGATAGACTGGAGTCCACTTCCTTCTAGCAGTCATGGGCAGTCTACCTGGCCATGTCAACTGGTTTAGGCAGATGGGCTCGGCCTCTCTTTCATTGTTCAATCCTCTCAGGATTGTAGCACATTGCCAGAAGCCTTGTTCTAAAGACATCTTCAAAATGCAGTTTTTAGCTTGTCAATATGCCCATGTAGAGCGTAAGAAAAGCAAATCCAATTACCCAACAGAATTCTCTCACACAGAGCTGCTCTGAATCATATTTACGAAATTTAGGTGAAGAACATGCCTTCTTATTCTCTTGGGCTCTCTCTCTTAGATGAAACCCACATTCCAGTTTGTGAACCAATTAGAAAAGATGACTGATTGCTTCAGAAAGGATTTCGGAGCATCTGCTGCCATGAATTCAGTATGGAAAACATAGAAAGAGGGTTTGGTTCAAGTTCATGAAAAGTGTTCAGCCCTTACAGGCAAACGAATGGGAATGTAAATGATGGAATCTAGAGTGAGAAATGGTGAAACTGATGTGTGTTTAGTATTCTATGGGAGCTGAGAAGAGCATTAAATAGAAAGGTTTGTAACCATGCTAAGAGAACTGAACTGTATTGGTTACTTTCTGTGACAAAAATACCTTACAGAAGCAACTTAGAGATGAGAGGCTTATTTTGGCTTACAGTATCAGAGTATGCAGTCCATCATGGGATAGCATGGCAGGGTGGTTCAGTCTGTGACAACAGGTGCTTATGGCATGTTCACAACATGATGAAACAGTAAGCAGAGAACAAGGCTGGAAGTGGGGTTGGGCCATACATAATCCTCAAGGCCCTCTTCTAGTGACCCATTTCTGCCAGCAAGCCCTATCTTCTAAGGTTCCACAACCTCCCCAAATAGCACCATCAGTTGGGGACCAAATGTTCAAACACAGGTTTATGGCAGCATTTTATATTAAAACCATAACAAGGATGATAGAGAGAGATAAAGGGGAGAACAGAGAGATTAGGTTTAAGGCTGGCATGAAACATTACCTCACCTTTCTACTGCTGCCATACAAATGACCCGAAATGTGTTGGCTTGAAACAGCATTTTATTTGCTAATCCTTCTCCAGTCAGGGCTGAGATCAGCTGGGTGACTCTTCTGCTGGCCTTTCTGGTAATCCCTCTTGTGGCTAAATTCAGCTGGCAGTTGGGCTGGCTGGAGACTGGATTGAGCTAAGCTTTTCTCTCTCCACGTGGTTTCGGAGTCTTTGCCTCGCCACATAGTTATGTCATGTGTTCTGTCTAGCACAGCAGCCAGACTTCTTACATGGTGACTCAGGATCCTGAGAACACAAGAGCAGAAGCTGTCAGGCGGCCTCATGTGTTAGGCCTAGAACTGTCCAATTGCCACTATCACTGCAATCTGTTGATTAAACATAGCTGTGGAACCAGCCCAGATTTAAAGGGAGGGACGTGACTAGAGCTTGACTATCAGGAGGCTGGGTTCACTGGGGCAGACATATGGTGGACCAGCTAAATGAAACTGGGAGAGGCACTGCAGAAAAGAAGAAATGTAAGCAAAGACATAGAAGCATGTCAACCCATGGCTTTGGGGAGAAAGTTATGTGCTTCAGCACTATAGATGTGAGGGTTGCATGGGGACATGGACAGGCACAGTGACATCAACTGCTTGCTTCTCTTAACTATGGTCTCTGTGGGGTCCTTTATTTGGACTCATCTTTTTTCTGTTGACTTTTTGTCTGGGAGTGCTTGATTTTTTGGAGCTCCCATGTGATCCAGCTCTTCTTTGATATACTAGGCTTTGGTCATTATGACAAGATATTTGAGGTAATCAACTCAAAATGAGGGAAGATATATTTTAGAATACTGTTTCAGATAGACATGTCCAATCTGGGGGCCCACAGGCCACATGTGCCCCGAAACAGCTGTGAGTGTTGCCCAATACATTTGTAGATGATACCTTACCACAATGTCAAAAGGTTAGACATCCCCAGTTGTAGAGATTTCAGCCAATGTTGGGTGGGTCTCCTTGCTTTGGGACTGTGGCCAGACAGAGCAGCATGGGGGAGGGAGCAGCATGTATTAAAGCAGTGCTCATGAACGTTGATAAGCAGGGGTGGGTGGAGGCTGGAGTTACAGTATCTCCTTGAAGGTCATGACCTCAATGACATAACTTCTTCCCACTAGGCCCCACATTCTAAAGATTCCAACACTTCCCAATAGCACCACAGACTAGTGAACAAGCCATCAATGTAAGAGCCTTGAGTAGACATTGAAGATCCAAACTCTAACAGTGGATCATATGACTCTAAAGGTTATATCAGTGTTATTGTCTGGTCACCAAAGACATTTTCTGTTTTGCCTGGTCACTAAGACAGTCTACCATTATTAACTTCTTTTGCAGTTAAATGTGGCCGTGACAATTAAGTTCTAGTGGAATGGTGATATGCAGTAGCACAAGACATTGTCTACATTCTGATGTTTGATCTTCCATATTTTCCCCCTCTCAAGTTGACTGAAAATAGAGAACTCCAGAAAGAATTTCATGATGATGATGACAATGGCATACAATGGACGGCATCTGGGTTCTCGAATCACTGAATACGGAGATGGAGTCAAAACAATTAGGTTCATGGTGCCTGCTTGTCACATAGAATGAAACATTTTTATTATAAGCCCAGAGCTGTGAGGGTCTGTAAGTTACTGCAGCCAGCCTTCCCTTAACTAACATAATTAGGAACTGAGGAGGCAGAGAACTTATTAGCATCACCCTGAGGAGCTAGGAGATATGTGAGGGAGGAGGTTGAGAAGAGGGGAGATCGGTAATTGAGGCTTAAGTAGGGCCATCCAAGTATGGGAAGAATTCTTTGAATGAGGTTATGATAATCTTCCTTTCCATGAGGCCACATTTACCTGGAGGAGAATCTGGAACCTGCTGCAGGTGGACTCATTGACATATTCCCGTCTGAAACTGTATTGTACTTTTAGTTTTTTCAAGGGCCTTTGATAGCTTTGTAGCCTTGGAAACCCTCCATGAGAGTGTATTCACAGGAAAACAATGCAGTAGCTTTTTGGACAAGGGACCAGGATTTCATATTAATATAAAACACTGTGTATTTTGTTCACTGTCATAATTTGGTTCTAAACAACCTCTCAACGTTTCATGGACAGAACTGTTTTTTTTTTTTTCCTAAGTGGAAAAACAGAGGCTGATTTGACATGAAAGATCTTACAGTTGAGTGCAAGAGACCTGGGGTCCACATCTTCTAATTCTAGGCCATTTGTAAAGAAAATATACAGAACCTGCTGAGGCCACGCCCATTTTCTACAGAGCCACCCTGGGTTCAAAGCTTCTGATCGGATAGCTCTTGAGGGCACTACATCTCCTCCCCTTCAAGGACCTGTGTCTCTCAGCTTGTCCACTTGAGGGCTGGTTCCAGCATCCTGGAAGCTCACTTAGCTCAACGCCATCATGATTTGGAAATGCAAGGAAGGATATAGGTCAGGAGCAACCCAATTGCAATGGAGGACAAGATAGAAATAAATATTGTTCTTCAGAGGCTTCCCAAGAGAACAAATGCCTGAGCCCCAGCAAATGTCTGCAGCTACTTAGTGCACCCCAAAGTGACTCTTCTTTTTGACCTGGCTCAATCTCCAAGCAACCTCACCTCTGCTTTACAGGCTCATCTCCCAAAGCTAACTGGCTGAATTTGTGCCTGGTTTGAGCCTGTCTCGGGCAGTTCCCTTGGACTAGGGGGAGTAAGAAGCATGGGGTTAGGGAGAGGCAGCTGTTTTTCTTTTGCTCTCTCTGAACTTGCCTCAGACAACTTGTCCTAGCAGTGAGGAAGGTTAATGGCCATGTGATGTTCTTACCAGACATGGAGAGTCAGTCAGTCTCTGCCCTATCCCAGGCGTTGGTGGCCCCTGACAATTTGGGCTCTTCTATGCATTGGTGACTTTGCTCGGCTGCCCAGCTGGCACCAGGAATGACAACGAGCAGCTTTGGTTCCAAACAGCAGCAGATGCTGCCAGCACACCAACTTCTGCCAGCAAATCAGGGGTGGGGAATCGGCAGGGGAGTGCAATCGCTTGCTCCGGCTGCCACAGTCCCCGGTGTCCCTTGTATCCTCTAGTCACCAGGGAGGCCAGGGTGATAGAGATGTTATCTCAGCAGTAACTGCTTGTTGAGACAAGTTTAGTATGGCATGGTGCCATGGGGAGGAGCAGGGGGGACTTTCACCAGATGCCAAAGGGTCCATAGGCCCAGGTCTGATATGCTGGACCTCTGTGGCCAGTTATGCAAAAATGCCACCTGTGGGCTCTCTCTTAGACCAGCTGTGTTCATTTATTCTAAAATCCATTCGTTCATCCTCATAGTGATGCTCCTTATGTGTCTGGCACTGTGCTATGAATTGGCTATGCAACAAGGAACAATGGCAATATGATCTTCCCCTCCTTGGAATTTATAATATGGACAGAGATAGATCTTGATAAAAAATCTTTGTTATTTTTGAGACAATGCTCTCAATGTAGCCCTGGATAGCTTGGAACTTGCTATGTAGATCAGGATGGCCTCAAACTCACAGAGATCTGCTTGTTTCTGCCTCCCAACTGCTGTGATTAAGGCATGTGCCACCCATACCTGTCTTGATTAAACCTTAAACTTCTGTAGTTAATATGGCAGCAGGTAGCTTTCCTCTTACTTTAGCTGAATTGCAACACTGTACCCAAGACAGTGTGTTGTTGAGCATTATTACAAGTGTTGACTTGCACTTGCCATTCTAACATTTGGGAGATAAAGGCTGGACGAACAAGAGTACAGTGTAGGATCATCCTCAGGTGCATAATGAATTCAAGGCTAGCCTGGGCTACATAAGACCCCACAACAAAACAAAAACAAAGTCAAACAAAACAGACAGTGTTCTTTAGTGTGGTACAAGCTCCAGAGTTATGAAGACACAGCCTGTGCTCATCAATAAGAATACAACATGCAGAAATTCTGTCAGCTAGCCAGTGTTCAGCAGTTCTTCTCTATAGGCCAAAGAGACAGGGGTCAACCTGTGGTGACTCAGAGAAAGACCAGGGGTATTTTTCACGGGGAGGTGGGAGTGGTGCTTTGCTTCCTTAAGTTCACCTTATCACAGTCTGGCATTCCCGAGTACAAGCAAGCAGAGTTCTGCAGGTGCACTTTCCCTCTCTGGAGGGAGGCCAGAAGGCATGGTGTGGGGTACCTAATTCCTTCAGCATCTTCCGTGTGTTTCTTGCCTGAACTGCCATGGATCCCAGAGTGCTGGGCTTGGGGCTTGAGCTTCCTGCTTGTCTAGGAAAGGGCCAGATCCCAGCTTCAGTCATTGTTGGTCTCCAGGGCTACTCCAGCTCTGGTTCTTGTAGATACTATTTGGAGCAGCTCCCAAGCCATTAAAGCCTTGCTCCTGGGGAACTCCACAGCTGTGGGAGAGGAGGAGGAGAGGGGTGGAACAGCCAGTTCAGATTCACTTCAAAGCAGAAGTGGAACAATCCCCGTTACATTATTAATCCCTGGAGCCATGTAAAGTTTCATCTGTTTTCTCTCAACGAGTTTTTACAAGCTATATTTCCTAAAAGCTGCAAGACCTACAACCAAATGGTATCTTTCACGTGTGTGTGTGTGTGTGTGTGTGTGTGTGTGTGTGTGTGTGTGTGTGTGTGTGTGTGTGTGAAAACCTTGGGATAACTCCTACAGGGCCAGGGATGGGACCGCAGGTTCTAATCTTGCTATCCACACAACAAGCCAGGTGTGTGAAAATAGGTAAGCCACGTTTCCTCTCTGGGCTGCCATATCTGTATTGGTTAGCTGTGACATGTAAAAATAATATTCAAAGTATCAGCAATATACAACAGTAACAAATGGTGCCACACATCTGGGCTAGCCAGGATGGGGCTGACAGAGCCTGGGTTTCAGGCCTTTGGCTTCAGATCAGGGGGCTTGGTTACAACAATTTTGCTCCACCTGTGCCTCTTCATGCTCGTCCTCAAACCAACAGGGCAGGCAGGTATTGTGGGTTAAATGTCCAGTCCTTTCCTCAATACACATGCTAGACACCGCATCTCCTGAGCAGCCGAGCTGGGAGCTGGGAGCCCTCTGGGGAGTGTGTAGCTTCCAAGGCCCTGTTTTCATGAGTGGACTGCCTCATGTTGCTCTGGGAAGTGCTCATGATTACACTGTTTTCCACTGTCTGCCATACGAGGTCAATTTGCCTCCCTTGCCTTCCTTGCTTCTGTCATGACAGAAGCATGCAGCAGAGGTTAGAGTCTCCATCTTGAACTTCTCAGTTTTCAGAGCTACCAGAGAAATAGATCCTTGTTTTTTCTATATGACCCAGTCTGAGGTATTCTGTTACATCAACACAAATGGTCTAAGAGAACTGTCCTAAGTAACATCAGAGGCACCATAAGAAGCTGAAAAGGCCCGAGGCCCTGCCATCGACAAAAGGAAGTTAGATGGCCACACCTCACCTGAAAGGCAGGGGAATATACTCCGCCTACGATGCACCTTCAACACAAAGTGGGGTGAAGGATATGGAACCATGAGGCAATTGGCCATAGTCTCCTCACCTACAACCCAAGGAAATCACCAGGTCACAAGTTCCCCTGGTACCTCCTGGCTTAAGTATTCTGTGAGGACAAATAGCGACCTGGAAGCACAGAAGCAGAAACCATGTCAGTGAGTGACAGCCAGCAAGCAGCCAGTCTGTTCTGCCTTTATAAAATGTCTCTGACCGGAAGAGCAAATGGCAGCCAATGACAAAGCTGCAGCTCTTGCAAACTACCAGCCTTCCCCACATAGGGCAACTGCCTTGCACAAGCTCGGCATATGTGGACAATGACAGAAAAATGCAGGGGAACTTTTCTCTGAATGCCTACACCTGTCCTGGCCTCCCTTGTGCCAAGAAGGTGAGTGAACCTGCCACAGAGGTTGAATGCTCCGAGCTTCCTCTCTGTGTACATGTTTGCTGCGTTGGAGGCAAAAGGAGCGGCTTCCTGCCAGAGAATATGCAATTAAAAAAAAAAAAACAAATTATATCAGCAGGACTCTCTTTGCTGGAAGTGTGAACTTGATAGAAATCAGAAATGCAAATGGTATTCAAGTGCGGTTAAAACTTCCGCTTTCCAAAAGGGGGAAAATTAATTGCTTTTATACTTACCGTAGTGATAAGCCGGAGGCACATGCTATACACAGGGAACGGCATCCAGAAACCTTCCAAAAGGAGGAGGGAAAGGAGGCAATAAATCTCCCCTAGAATGCCTCATGTTCCTCGCTGCAGATGTGCACGGCATGTAATTTTCTAGCCATGCAGTTCAGGGACCTGCCAAAGAGTTCCAATTCCAACTGACTTGCGGGAGGAAGGTTTGGGAAGGTTTGGAAGAATATTAAGACATGACAAAAGAAGAGCCGAGGTAGAGGGTAGTCGCCAGGACCCCTTCTTTACTAGGGAAAGGTGCTAGCTTATGGTTTTTAGTTGCCAGGATATTTAAAGCCTCTCTACTTTCTAAAATGCATGTTCTTGTGAAAACGCCTCAAATCCCTAAATGTGAGCCACTTCACCTCCTCCCCCCCAAAGGTAGGCCTTGTAGGAAATGGCCAGGGATATGGAACAGGAGGCCTCTCTCGAATGCAAAGACAGATTGTCCTGGGACAGTCCATGTTTAGTTTTGTTTCTCTGATATGTAGTTTTCTAAGGAGGCAATCCCACTGGCTCGCAAAAGTGTCTCAGTGGTATATATTTGAACAAACTGTTTGCAAGCATCTACTGAGAGTTAAGACACATGCTCCCCCTTAATCTAGCTATTCTACTCCTACGCCTCTCCTCAACCGAAATGCATGCCCAGGTTTGCTAAGAGAACACATATAAAAATAGTCATAATAGTAAAAAAGAAAAAACAGAAGAAAACCTGGAAACAATTCAAACACCTATCTGCAGGAGAAGAGATAAATAAGGCATGTCATATTCACACAATGGAACAGGATCAGCAATGGGAACCAACAACCTCCAATTAGACACAATGATACGGATGACTCTCACAAACAGTCTTGATCGAGAGCAGTCAGACGTGAAAGAGTATGTACTCTGTGACTCCACTGATGCAGCATTCTGAATCCAGTAAAGTTAGCAGACACTGTTAGAAGGCAGAATGTGGGCCACTGTTGGCCATAAGCAGTAAAAGAATGAGAATGCAAGGCGGTTTCTGGGATCGCACTGCTTACCCATTGAATCTGAAGTGTCCCCCAAAGGCCTCTGTTATGTCTGGTCCACAGCTGGTAGTGCTAATTTGCAGATGCTCTGGAAACTTTAGTTGGTGGGGCCCAGCTAGAAGAAGCAGGTCCCTGATGACTTTTCTTTGGAGGTCCCTTCCCCACTCTCTGCTTCTTGCCTGCTACGAGGGGAAGCAGCTCCTTAGTCACATACTTCTATGGTTATACTCCTCAAGTGTAGGTGGGCAGGCAACCATGGACAGAACCTCTTGGAACTGTATGGCAAAATAAGTAATTTTCCTTTGTTCTGTTTCTCTTGCGTGTTTTGTCACTGCAAAGAGAGAGCGGGTCTACTACAAGTTCTTGGTCTAGGTGCTGGGAGGTCAAATGTGTTGAGTTTGTGAATTCTTAGGAAACTGTACATTGTGATGTATGCATTTTTCTGACCCTTCATCTCAATCTGGTAAAAACGGTAAAAAAGATATGGCCACAGAGCACCTCTCAGCCTCACCAGCCAGATCCCTTTCCCATTCGTGGCTTTGTATCTGTTTGGTACCTTGACTTGGGCAGGAGACACATCACTGTCCAACACTTGTGTGCATCTTTCTTCCCGTCCTAGAATGACTAAGATTCCATGAGCTCCTGAGGGTAGAATTCTCCTGGTTTGCAGTACCCTAAGGAGAAAGAGTGCCTTCTCGCTGTGAACAAGGCCCTGGAGTCAGACCCCAGCACCACAAGAAAATAAGAGAAGGGAAATCAGTCTCTGTCTGTCTCTGTCTCTCTGTCTGTCTCTATCTCTGTATCTCTGTATCTCTCTCTTTCTCTCTCTCTCTCTCTCTTTCTCTCTCTCTTTCTCTCTCTCTCTTTCTCTCTCTCTCTCTCTCTCTCTCTCTCTCTCTCTGTGTGTGTGTGTGTGTGTGTGTGTGTGTGTGTGTGTGTGTACCTCCACACTCTGCTATGGGACATACAGCAAGAAGCAACCATCTGTGAATCTGAAAAAGTGCCCTCACCAAGAACCTGACAAAATTGGCACCCTGATCTTGACTGTCCAGATTCTAGAAGCATGAGAAATCAATATATTTTCTTTAGCGATCCATGATCATTTGCTACAGTGGCCTGAACTTGCTTGCCCAGCTGAGGGTGGCCCACCTTTAAAGCCAGTCCTCATAGAGCTCTCCAGATACTGGCTGTCTTTGATCTCTTCAAGTTATAGTAAGTCTGCTTTCAGATGCAAAACCCAAATCAAGGCTGCTACTCAGGTTCTGGCTTTCGCTCAGTGTTTGGTTGCAGAAGCTTTCACAATGCCTTCAGTTTCCTTCCTGATCTGAGTTCTACAGAGACTTATCAGTGGTTTATACATCAAAGTAGGCCAACTTGGGCACAGAATCATTTCCCAAGGCACATGCATACTCTTTCTTTCATAACCATCACAACATGGCTGTCTGTCACCATCCAGCAGCCATTCAGTTAGCATCCCCCCACCCATGGACCTGTGCACATTTTCGATTGTCTCACTAAGAGCCCATGAACCCCTAAAGGCAGGATGTGGGTCTGACTTGAAGCCCTGGCCTTTCCCATCCTTGCTCTTCTCACAGTTATTTCCCCCTCTTCTTTCCTGGGCTATGTTCTGCCAATCAGCATTGTCTCGAATACATTCTAGATAATTCTTCTCTCCCAGTTCTGCCGTGTCCCTTCAAATACCCATCAGTTTATAGCTACACCCCATCTCATCTTAAGGGTGAATGAACATAATACCACAAATAATCCACCAGTCAGACAGTCTCAGCAGAGTGTCATGCTCTAACCAGGAACTTCTAGATTTCATTCCCTCAGATCCCATGTCCTTTTTAAGAAAAAAAAAAACAACAATTTCAAGTGTATGTGAAATTTTTAAAAGTCAATCTTAAAGAAAGAGAGAGGAGACAGATAGCTACTAAAGGCTAGGAGGAAGAGGGTGTAGGGAATGAAAAGATGTTGATGAAAGGGTACAAAGTTTTAGTCAAACTGAAGGAATAGTTTTTGGTGATCTGTCACATTGCATCATGACTACAGTTAATAAAAACATTGTATATTTCAAAATTATTCAAAGAGATATTTGACATTCTCATCACAAAAGACAATAAATTGGAGAGGTGATAGATATGTTAATTAGCTTGCTTTACTCACTTTATACTACAGACATAGATCAAAGCATCACATTGTATCCTATAAACATAAAGATTATCTGTCATTTAATAATTAATAAAAATGAGATACTTTAACAAGGTTTAAGGTTATCAAAGTTTAAGGTTCTATTTCAGAGATAAAAATAGTCCTAAATGTGGAGATACTAGCTAAATATCTATCAAATATATTTTACTTTAGTCCTGGATGCTAACCTAGACTACATTTCCTAGCTGCTCTTAGGTAAAGTGTGGACATTTAACTGACTTGTGACTGATTAGTTATAGCCAAATGTGATGTAAAATACTTCCAGGTTTGGCTTATACTTACTTCCCACATGGGTTTTGGATCCCTTTCTCCCATTGCCCATCCCTGCTAGTTAAAAGTTAATGTATAAAGTGATGTTGAAAGACTAACTAGTCTCTGCATGGTTGTCCACTAGGGATACCAGAGAAGTCTAAATCAAAATTCTATGCCCATGTCTCATTCGTAGGCAATGAGATTAGAATTCCTACTGTTAAAGAGACAGAATTTCCTATCGGTTTGAAACCCTCAATGAGGATGTAAAGCTAAGTCCCTTCTGCCATATTATGGTTTGAATCTGAAATGCCTCCCACAGGCTCATGTGCCGAATGTTTGGTCCCCAACTGGTTGGTGATGCTACCTTGGTAGACACTGGAAACTTTGGGAGTTAGGATCTTGTGGGAGGAACTAGGTTATTGGAGTCTTTGAAGGTTATACAAGGCCCCCAGTACCTTCCCCCCACATCTGCCTTCTGATTGACATGAGTTGAAAGCCTCTTCCACCCACATTCATGCCACCAAGAAGTTCTTCCCAAGAGCATGCAGTCAAACAACCATGAACTAATAACTGTACTGTACTGCTCTGTTCTTGCCAATAGACTACTCATACTGTAACTAGTTCGTGCCTGACAAGAGACTGTTGGTAGGAAGCGAGTTATGAGGTTTACAGCAGGACAAAGAACACGGACCTCTATCTGAGCATCTAGGGAATGCTCGGGGATGCAGGCTTTAGTGGTGTGGTGACGAACAAAAAAAAATGCAGAAGAGTAGCTCAAGAGCTATGTCAGTGTGGTCTGAGAGAGTGGGTGGGAGTGCATGCGATGGGAATTTGTTTGGGTGGGCTGATGTACACCACGTGCAGACTAAATCTGGAATCCTTCTGACTTCAGAGTCTGATCCCTTGGGTTGTAGTATCTTTCAACTGGAAAACAAAATCTTGGATTAACGTGGCCCTGCTCCTCTGTGTGGAGAAATGTTTCACTTGAGTGATAGAACTTGGCTTGCTACAAAGGTTTTGCGTTCTTGTGGTTTAAACAACAATCACTGTTTAAGGATAACTACAAGGGAAGCCTATCAACTGGATGCCATTGGCTTATCTAGTGACTTTTCCTTCACAGTAGCCATCACCTTCTTTTCTTGTTTTCTTCCTTGCTAGCTCCAGTTCCCTCCTTACCTGCCCTTTTCCTGTGAATGTCTCCCTTACTCGCCTTCTTCCCCGTATCTCTCCTTGACCTTCCCCTCCCCATCCCTTTCCCAATCCTTGTTTCTATACATATCTTCTTTCTCATCTCTCCCCTTCCTGTAACTGTTCCTGTCGCCCTTCCTCTACTACTGAAATTCTACAAAAAAGTAGCTTTCTACTTTCACACCTCTAGAAAAATGTGCTCATCATTCATTCGTTTAACATTGTTAGCCTCATGTAGAAGATCAGGCAATGGACTACAAGGGGGAGCACAGAAGAAAATAAGGTGGTATTTGTAGTGGAAATGCTGACTTGTCAGGGATGGAAGCAGAGAGCTATGCTGTCAGCATCCAAGGATGAAGATGGTGAAATCTTTAAGAGTTAGCAGCTGCTTCATGTCTAGCAAAGAGTGCCTAATATCCCTAGGGAACAGATATTTTTGTCTGTGAGGAAATCATCACCGAAGCCTGACGTTTTAGTTTTGTGGCTCTGAGATAAATAGGGCCATGTGCTGTGGAGAGGGATCAGCAAAGACTACCCATCACTGAAGGCCAGAGAGGAAGAACTTGATCTTCTCTAGGGGAAGCATGGTAAACGTCTTTTGGGAAGAAGAGATTGCAAAGG
This sequence comes from Cricetulus griseus, assembly GCF_003668045.3. Lineage (NCBI taxonomy): Eukaryota > Metazoa > Chordata > Mammalia > Rodentia > Cricetidae > Cricetulus > Cricetulus griseus. The sequence continues at coordinate 116,953,853 of NC_048604.1, read as the reverse complement.
AAAATGGAAATTGTGGCTTTGACTCTTCTCTTTGAAGGGGCTGGATGATCTTAGAGCACCCTGATAGACTGGAGGCATAATTAGACTCAGGAGGCAAGCAAAGACCCAGTGTTGGTTCACAAAGAGGAAAAGAGGGGGCTACAATCCTGAGCTGAGTTGGACACTTAACTTGACCCAACCCTTTGAAACCTCAGGTGTGTCCTGGGGACGCTGCCTACCTATGTGTTTATCTACCATAACTGATGTTTTCAAAAGTGAGTCTAGGGGCTGGAGAAACAGCTCAGTCAGTAAAGTGTTTGGTGCACAAGCATAAAAGCCTGAGTTCAGATCGCCAGCTTGGTATGTCAGTACATGTGTGAAATCCTTGTGTTGGGGAAGTCTTGGAGCTCCCTGGCTGGCTTGCTCCCTAGATAAATCAGTGACTTAAGGTTCATTGAGAGACTGTCTCAACAATTCATCTAGAGAGTGGCTGAAGAAGACACCCAACATTGACATCTGGTCTCCACACACATGCACACACACACACACACACACACACACACACACACACACACACACACACACACACCTACACTTATAGGTAGGTGTACATACACTCATGAACATGAATGAACACACCCATACCCCCCACCACACACATACACACACACACACACACACACACACACACACACACACACAAAATAAAGTGTACTGAGAAATCCTGGGCTTCTATAGTTTTGGACTACCACAGACAAGTGAAACTCCTGAACCTCCTGAGTTGTTTTCCTGGTCCCCATAGCATGTCTTAGACCAGGCAATCCCCGAATTTTCCATTCTTCTGGATGCCAATATTATTGACTACACTCACACACAGAGAGACACACAGAGACACACACAGAGCATACACAGAGACACAGATACAGGCAAAGACACACACACACACACACACACACACACACACACACAGTCCATAAATGGTTGGCTCAGAGAACTACTACTGAGCAAGCAGCACTCAGGTGAAGACCTATCTCTAAAGCCCCAAAGCCTCCCTCATGCCTTCTACTCCCAGCCCTTCCTTGCACTCTGCACATTCTTTCCTAACACCACATTTCCCCTTTGTCTACTTCTGAAACATGTGCATCAATAGATGCCTGTGGACTCTTTGATATCTGTCTTCTTTTACTCGGCAGGATGTGTGTGAGATAGACCCATACTGTTTTTCCTTTTCTGTGCCTTGTTTATGTATATAACCCTGGTTCTTCTCTCTACTTTGTTCTCAATGGACATAGGTTACTTCTGCTTTGGCTGCTCCACAGTAAGCCGCAATGAGTATTCCGGAACACATTTCTTAGAGCATTTGAGAACTGTTGGTTGAGTGATGGGAACAAGACCATGACTAGAAGAGAATTCGTTGGATTTGCAGGCTCCTTGACCAAGTGATCTCAGATGCTGCTCTGACTTATTATGGGATAAAGGCAGACAGGAAAGGGAGGTATCAGGGGCTAGGTATGATGCTGCAAGATGGAGGATTGCAATCAGAGTAAGTAGAACATTTACAAATACATAGTTGTCTTCAGACTAGTTGTCAAATACTATATTTCCCCCCATTGTGCTGGGGTATGAGTAACAAAGTGCTGTAATCTATACATATATGAAAATGTCAAGGAACAAAGATGATGGGAAACAGAAAAGGCCCCCAGAAACAGTATCAAGAGGAATCATTTGCTCTGGTCCCTTCAGAAAAATTTATGGAACTCTGCTTTGAAGTTTGCCTTGTATGAACTTATCCTGGGCCCATTCCATGTTCCTTGTTGAGTCATGGGTATACTCTACCCACTCATCCATTGAGGCACAGTTAGCTCCTCTCAGCTCAGATACCTCTCTCCCTATAGCCAATGACTTGCTTCTACTTCCTGTGGTTACTCATAGATTGTTACATGGTGACCCACTCACTGGCTTTGCTTTAAGCTGCTTTCAGCTCTCTCTTCTAGCATTCATTCATTCATTCAACAAATGCTTATGATAGGCACTCAGGGAAAGGACTGGCATTAGCTTCCTAGCCAGAACCTAAGAGGAAGTTTTGGCCCTGAAATTCCATTATATTCCCCAGTATACATTGTGCTTCTAATACAAACATCCCTTCTGAAAGGCTTCCCAACCATTCCCTTTCTCCACTCAGAAGCCCCTCTTTGAAAATCAGGGCAGTAAAAATCCATTTCAGAGGCAGTGAACCTCACAGTGCTGGACCACTAACAGTTACATCTCTCCTGGTAGTAGTAGGTGGCCTAGATTTCTTCCTTCGTCCATCAGCAGAAGAAGAAATCTTTAAGCAGCTCCAGAAGAAGCAAGGTGAGTGTTCTATCCTCCTTGTTGTTCCCCTCCCAGGAGTTATAGTGTTGTGCCAGAATGCTGGGAACTCCAACATGGCCAATGAGAGAGGTGGGAGGAGGCTCTAAGTGGCTTAAACCAATGTGGATGCAGCCCAGACTCTGGCATAGGACTGTTTAACCTAGAGCCTGGCTGTGGGGGCGCATTGCTCCCCATGTGAAGGTCAGGGGTCCTTTTGACCCACAGAAGGCAGACCAGCACAAATGTCCACAGGAAATGGTTTACATGACCTGATATGTGGGTGTGGAGGAAAGGCAATAAAGAATTACAATCTCTGGCATTCCTTTTTCTCTATGTGCCCACCCCTACCCCACCCCCAGCCTAGTCAACTGTAACTCAGTCTTCCCCAGGAAAGCCTTCTCTCACTTTCTGTGTGTTTCTGCTGGAAGGGAGCAGGAAAGGCTTGGGTGTTAGTTTCTCCTCTCCATGACAAATAGTTGGGAGAAAGCTTAAAGGGAAGAATTAATTTGGGTCACAGTTTCAGAGGGTTCAGTCCATGCTTGCCTGGCTCCATTGCTTCTGGGGGTGATGAAGCAGACCAGAATGTTGGCCAGATATGGAGGGGTATAAATACTCATTTCATGGCTGCCAGAGTGAGGGTGACATAAGATATAGTCCCTAAGGACAGGTCTCCAGTAGTTCACTTCCACCTGCTAGTCTATAGCTCTTAAAGCTTCCAGAACGTTCATAACAGCACCTCCAGCTGTGAAGCAAGAACCCCACACACACAATACATAAACCTTTTTCAGAGTGCTCATATCTGAACTGCAGCTCTCTGTGTGAATGATGAATGTCTATGTGTTCATGAGCATGTCTACAATAGTGTTTACTCGGAGGAACTGAATAGTACAGGAGAGGAGATGTAGACTGCTTAGTCACCTAAGTCCTTACAATGGTAAGGCTCAACCTTGCCTGTTAAAATTAATCTGGAAGTACTTTGAGGAAATCAAGAGTCTGGGTCCCTTCTTCAGGGATTGTCATTGTGGATCTCAGCTCCTTTCATGGACAGCGAAGCCTAGGGATTGATGACCATGAGGCTGAAGCTGAGGGCCCCTCTTGATCATGGACAATGAGCTGGATTTAAAGCATCACAGTCCCACCCGTCTCCACTCAGAAAAGCCTGGCTCCCGGAGCCTAGTGGAAATCCTGGGCTGCTCCAAGATACTCTGAGAAGACCCATTAACATGACTCACCCGAAACCACCTTTTGGAAGGTATGGGAGCCCTGGGAGTTGGGGAGATAGCCGCATGGCATGTGGCACTAAAGAGGGAAGGGTGTTAGAAAGGCATGTCTTTCCAACTGGTTCCTTAAGGAAAAACAGAGGACACAGGGTTGGGGATGGCAAGAGGACTGCAAGTGCGTTTACTGATGGCATCATCTATGATTAAAGTTCATTGCTTCTGGCTCATTCTTTTGAAACAAGGAGATAGACTCTTTAGCAGAATCAAAAACTTCAAAGGCAATAGCCCCCCTATTCTTTTAGGCTGGAAATGGAAACAGGCCTGGGACAGTTGTCCACAGTTCTCTTCTCCACTACCCAGCCTGTCACCTTTCTTTGCTCTTGTCCAATCTGTTTCTTCTCACATCCTCGCTCTTGGACTCTAGACAGCATGCAGGTTGTGCAACCCCTCCTCCTTCCAATCCCAGTCTCCCTCCCCCTCCCCTGCCTCACCCCACACCCACAGATCTCTTCTCTTTACTTAATTTCCTGCAAGTTTCCTTATCCCCCGCTGCCCTGAGAGAGAAGAAACCTGGCCTCTGTAGGTTCTGACCCACATCCATCACCCTTGGCAGGGTGGGGCAGGGCCAAGGCCAGGTGTCTACTTCTCATGAGAGGCAAGGGGCCCCTTTCCAAGTGAGCTGCCCTAAAGAGTTCACCAGCCCCCAATTTCTTGCTCACCACAGTGTTGCCTTGCCAGATGGAAACTGTTCTTTGGGTTCACCAAAAGGCCAGAGACGCTGTTTCATAAATAAGCTTAGCTCTACTTTTGTGTATTTCCTTTAACTTGGCAGCCCCCCTCCCCCAGTACCATTTTGCTGGCACTTCATAAATACCTCCTTATGGCACCCTTCCACAGCTCACAGCCTCAAGCACTTTTGAAAAAGCAAACTTCAGGGTCCCCCATCCCCCGCCCTATAGCCCCATATCAATCCTCTATGCAATGGCCACTTCTGTGGGAAGGAAAATTGAGGCTTAGGGAACAGGTCTGTGGCAGAATCAGATTGGAATTGAGGTCTGTGGGTCCCCTAGCCTGTGTTCCTAGATCTTTGCTCTCATGGAGCTCTCCCCTCTATTCATCTGCTCCCTTCTGTGTCTGCATCAAGGTTTATTGCATTTGCCCTAGTGGAGTGTTTGGCTGGGACCCACCTCACCTCACATTGGTCCCCTGGACTCTTGCCAAGCTACTCTTCATCACACAGTGCTGCCTGGCCCAGCACAGCCTGGGCACCAGCAATGGTGGAATATGTCCACGTGTTAGTGTTCTCAATAGCTTTGCCTGGCATCTCACAGGCAGGATCTGGACATGCAGCATCTCTCCCTTTCTTCCTGCTTCTGTCAGGCCCCATCATTCAGACACCCACTTGATGTAGGCTACAACATCCCATTTAGTTACACACTGGGTTCCATTTAGTTATTTACCAACCATTGGCCACAACATCCCCTCTAGCATGAGCAGGGCCTTAACAAGATATTCTCATCAACAATGCAAGACCTAGTGGCTACTGGCCTCCTCTCCATCTCTGGCCTCCACCCTCCTCCGCTTTTCCCCCTCCTCCCTCAGCCCTCGGGGACCACGATGAGGAAATTGTCCTGTAATCGCATTTTACATGCACGTGGATCGAGTCGCTTCTCTCATCTGGTTATCTTTGGAAACACTGGGAGGGAAGAGGATATTAAAGAAATCCTCCCCTGCTCCATCTTGGGGGAAAAAAGGCAGCACATTTTGAGTCACTACCTTATCTTTAAAGAAACCCGACATGGAAAAGGCAGGGTGATACGATCTATGACTTCATCAGCTTGTTCTCTGAAGTTGTTTTAAGCTTTCCCATCCCCCTACAGGCCCCTTCATTTCCTGTTTTCAATCCCTAATGGCAAGGAATACACAGGCTCTCAGAGCTAAGTGAGCTTTGCTGGGGGTGGGGTTCAGCACAGGAAGCTGACCAGAGAGGAAGCTTTTAAGGTCCAAACTGGAATCTGGCCACAAGTTGGGAAATCTTTTGAATTCCCATTTTATTTTTACCTTCACTTTGTGGTCAGTGGCTGTGGATGCTTTGTGGTCTCCGAAGAGCTGCTGATTGGAAAGACCAAAGGTTTCAAGTGAGAAGGAAAGGAGGGCTTTCGGATTTCGTAACAGGAATTTTCAACCACTTCTTGCAAGATGCTCTAAATGCCTCCCAGACGTTCTTGCATCAGCTCTTGCCTCCTCCCACAGTGGAGGCCATGGAACTGGTACCATCTGAATCATTACATGCAGGGGAAAACAGAGACACCCACTTGTTCCTGCTTACCCAGCAAGTCGGCACAACATTGTGACAGTTGTTTTCCCAGGCCCAACCAGCTTCGGATGGTGTGTGTGTGTGTGTGTGTGTGTGTGTGTGTGTGTGTGTGTGTGTGTGTCACCCAAGAATTTCTGTGAGTGCATGCATAGGCTATGGATCATATTTTCAATGTCAAGAGTAAGAAAAACCACCTGCCTTTGGCTCCAGTTGCCTTCTGTGGAGTGGAGTTCCTGGGTTTTGGTTTGTGCTCCATCTTTTCTGTCCATAGAAGGGTCTTTGGGTGGGTTTTTATTGGTTGCCATGGTAATAGTGCCAGCCATTCTCTTGTCAGTCAGAAAGTGGCATCCTCTGCAGGGGCATCACACAGAGACGTTCCCATCTGCCAAGCTCATTTGAGGGACTGAGCACATGGTGCCTTCCCTGGAAACCAATTCTCTGGGGTCCCAAGCTCTTTCTAAACCCTCAACTGGCCTTCTCAGTTCTCATCTTGGCTACATCAGTGTGGGGCCTGAGCACACACATACAGACCTTAGGTTAGAGAGCAAAGCTGCCACCTGCTGCCGAAGGGTAGACTTCTCTGGTGTGCATCAGAGGCCAAAGCTCAGGTCCTGTTGCCTGAAAGGCAGGCATGGAACACGACTGGTCCCTTGTTTTAGGGACCGTAGTAGGTGTTGTCAGTGTCCTACTCATATGCTCTTGCCCTTCCCACTTTAGTGAAATGTGAGGGGAGAAGGGAGAGAGCCAGATGGTCAAGAGCAGTGGCCAAGGGGCCAAAGGGGATGCATAGCCAAAATGGTTGAGTTATATAGGAATCAGAGAAGCTGGAGGAAGGGGCTGTTTAGCCCAGCCCCCAGGGATGGAGAAGTTTAGGTTAGGGAATGGGCATGCCAGCCAGAAGGACCCCCGTATCAGGTAGGGACTGAGGAATGCTGGGAGAATATGGTGGCAAGTACCTGCTTTGATATGTTAATAGGCACCCCAGTTAGCTAGTTGAGACCTAATAGCACCTTTTGCTGTAGTGTGGATGAGAGCCCCTTAAGGTCCCTGAGTAAAAGCTTGGTTCTCAGGGTGGAGCTATTGGGAGGTGCTGTGCACCTTTAAGGTGTGAAGCCCAAAGGGAGGGTTATATTATTGGGATCATGCCCGCTTAACCTAGCCCCATGATTCTCAGTTGTAGACATGAACACCTCCTTGGACAGACAGACCTCCATGGTATGTTGTGTCTGCTTCCCTCACCATTAGCCAAGCCAATGGGGCTGCCCAATTTTAGCAAACATTTACAACAATCAGCCCAAGTAAACTCACCTGTTCTAGTTTGCTTTCTATTACGGTGGCAAACACCATGATCAGTAGCAATTTGGAGAGGAAAAGAGTTTATTTCAGCTTACAGTTTACAGTCCTTCACTGTAGGAAGTCAGGGCAGGTACTCAAGGCAGGAGCCTGGAGGCAGGAACTGAAGCAGAGACCATGGAGGAATAGGGCTCATTGGTTTCCTTTCTGGGCCTTCCTTCATTTGCTTGCTTACACAACCCACTACCACATGCGCGCAGTGAGATGGGCCCTGCCACATCAGCCTCCATTCAGGAACATGCCCAACATACATGCCCACAGGCCATCTGATGGAGGCAATTCCTCAGTTGAGGTGTCCTTTTTCCTAGTGTCTCCAGTTTGTGTCTCCCTACTCATGGTTTCTGGGATTATTTTCCAAATAAAAATGTGTGTGCTTCAAACTTTCTTCTGCCACCATAGCCATGGGGCAGGAACTTCTAAGTCTATGATGAAGTTCCTAGAAATTGTCCTCTGCCCAAGAATTAAGACTGAGAGCATCGGTGACATCGTACTCACCTTTTCCATAGCTTTTCTCATTATAGCATAATTTTCAAAGTCCTGTACCCAACCCCTTACACAGTGCACAGTGCCAAAGGGGTTAGTATAGTGACTTCTTACAATATACAGAAGAAAAAAATACTCTGTTGTGGAGCTTTGCCAAAGTTCATTTGGATTTATCTGATCTTGGGGAAGGCAGGGACCAGAATGCATGTGTTTGAATTCATGTTCCAAAGTACTTTCAAGTACAAATATATATGTATAAATGTATGTCATAGGCTTTTCCCCCTCAACTTTCCTTTGTTTTCATTAGAACAAAGAGTTGAGTACCAAAAGAAGTGTCCTTCAAGGGGACCACAGTTTGAATCACTCATGCACACCAATAAATGTGTACCTGATTGTCTACTGCACCTGAGATATATGTGGCTCAGCACGTTTAAGGACAGAACCCCACAAGGGTCTGTTGCTAAAGTCCAAAGACCTGGCTGCCTTATGGCAGAGATAACTGGTCTGTGAATGAGGTTTGGTTGGTAGAAGGCAGCTAAAGCAGGTAACAGGGACCTGTTCTGACCAGGGCAGGGCTTTTATCTTCACTCTTCTCTTTCTCCAGATAATCACTGGCTGAGTTCCTCACTTGCTTCTAGCAGGCGCTCAATGGCCCCTCACACAGGCCTCCTGAAACCACTGTGAAAACATAACCCTCTCCACCTCACTTTTTCCCCCTGTAACCTTTCTTCCTTTAGCTCTGCTTATGTCTGCCCTTCACTCCCTCCACTAAAGCGTGCACCTATGAGGAGAAGGACTTCTGATTTATCACTCTATCCTTAGTGCCTAAAACAACGTTGGTACTTTCCAGAACCTCGATAAATACTGAGCGGATTAATGAAGCAGTGAATCGCTGACAGGAAACTCTGGCTCTGACGGGGCCGCTTCCTTACCTGAGCCTAGGGAGTATCACAGCAAAGTGGGACAGAGGTAGGAAGGATCCCCAAGCCAGCTCAACTCCGAGGCCTCTGGCCCATTTCTCTGCTCCATGCTGTGCTCATTAAATCTCCAAGTAACACGGGACTCATAACGCAGAAAACAAGGAGAAGAGAGATGGATTCTCAGTGGAGATAGGACATCCCGCCCTTCCCCCGCCATCCCCCCCCCCCGCCTCCTTCCTCCTTCCTGTTGTATTCCAAGAAGCTGCTTAGAAAGAAAGCCGTGCTGGCTCTCCCAGAAACTGCTCTCGGAATACTCGGATGCACAATCAACCAATTGTTAAGTCCTCGACAATACCTCATCAGCGAGCACAGCACTATAATTAAAAGTAAATCCAGCTCAAGCTCTTTAAAATAGGATCTAATTTAATTGGTGCGTTTAATCTATCACTGTCACTCCAAGCCAACCGGGGGAGAATCTCATCGCAGCGGTAGGTGACAGGAAGACTTAAGCGGCCCCTCAGCAGGGTCTCCCTGTCGCCCCAGGCCTTGTGAACAGCTGGGAAGGGACAGGCTTCAGTAATTCTGGAAAAGGGAGAGCCCACAGAAACTGTGGACTACATCAGTACCCAATGGATCTTGGGTGTGGCTGCCATGGGCTCTGTCCGGACTTTTCAACCATGCTTTCAGAAGGAAGTAGGAGTTCTAGGCAGAGACCTTTCCCTGCAAACCTGCCTCACATTAAAACAACAACAACAGAACTTAGAACACTACACAGAGAACCACTGAAAGAACTAAACTTTATTCAGGAGGCTGGCATCACTGAATGAAAGCTTTGTGCCAGAGTCACCGTGTGTCCCTGCTTTATGTTACCGTTAGCTGGGGACCCAACTCGGAAACAAAGCCCCATCTTTTAAGAGTAAGATAAGAGAAAACATGTATTAGTCAGGCAGTATCACATTTTGTGGTTCAGGAAAACTGGCTTAAAATCATTTAACAACGGGTTCAGATCCTGGATAAGCCATTTACTAATTTATCAGTTTGAAGATGTTTTTAAATACCCCCCTCCCAGGGAAAGCCTACTGTACTTGTCAGCAAGAGAGGAACGTGTTAGGTACTTCATGGACTTTATGGTGGGTTTCAAGTACCACACCTGGGGCCATTAGGAGCTCTGAGTGGTTTGTTCATACCCCTGTACTCACCCTCCAAGTGAACTGCAATCAGTCAGTTCTCATCATGCACCCTCCTGACGGACTCTGCTCTTTAGCCAGAGCCATCTTTATCCACTGGAAGGCAGGAATGACGAAATAAAGCCCCACTGATCTCTCTGTGTGTGTTTAGAGGTCAAAGGTCCAGTATCTTTCTCAGTCACTCTCACCTTATTGGCTTTTGAGGCAAAGCCTCTCAGTAGACCTGGCTAGGCTGGATGACTGGTGAAATCCAGAGATCTGTCCTGTACAGTCTCACAGGTTACAGGTGCCCATGCCTGGCTTTTTAACCAGGTTGGGGTTCCAACCTGAGGTCTTCATGCTTGTACAACAAGCGCTTCACTGAGCCATCTACCCAGACTCTTAACTTAGAAACATGTTTCATGTTCTATCCATGGCTCTGAGAGACCTCACATAAGACTGTGCTCACTGCAGCAACAGGTTTTCCACAAGTTTTCTTCCCTTTGGAATAATTCAATCCCCTTCATTTTGGCCCCTAGGTCACCCCCAAACTAATGATGACACCTTACTTTTTGGTCTGCCTAAGTGGGGACTTAAATTCACATGTTTGAGTCTAGTGGTTTTGAATATCCTGTGTCACCATGGTGATTTTCAGATATCGAAAGTTCAATAGTGAATTTGTAGGTCACCATTTTGTGTCTATTTTTAAAATTCCCTTAAGACCGTTGAAGTAGAATTCCTCTCCATGTGGGCTGGTGTCTACCCTATACTCTGCAATATTTGGGAGGATTGCTTTGCTAATTACTTAAACCATGGGGCTGTCAACTCTTTCTCATGGGTCCATACAAAGTTTGATCTAAGAAGAAAAAGACCACATTTCTTCCATGTTTCTGCTGGGAAGTAATGACAACTGAATAATACTATCTTCTCTCTCCCAAATATATCCTCATCTTGAATTCCCTAAAATTGGTCTTATTTGAAGCAAGGATTTTTTAGATGATCAAGTTGAATCCATTAGTGTGGGCCCTGATCCAACATGACTGGTATTCTTATAAAAGAGGAGATTTAGGACTGGGGAGAAAGCTTTGCTGGTGATGTATTTGCCTTATGTCTCAGTTACTTTTCTATTGCTGTGATAAAGCACTATGACCGAGGCAATTATAACAGAAAGTATTTAATTTGTGCCTCACAGTTGTAGAAGGTTAGAGTTCATGACCATCATATCAGGGAGCATGGCAGCAGGCAGGCAGACATGGTGCTGGAGCAGTAGCTGAGAGCCTGCATCTTGGTCTACCAGTGCAAGATGGAAGGAGCTAACTGAGAATGGTGTGGGCTTTTTGAAACTTCAAAGCCAGACCCCCCCCCCCCCGTGACATGCCTCCTCCAACAAGGCTACCCCTCCTCATCCTTCCCAAAGAGTAAGCATTCAAATATATGACTCTATGGGGACATTCTCATTCACCATGCCTTGCAAACATGAGGATTTGAATCTGATCTTTAGAACTTATACATGAAAAGCTGGCCATGGTGGTATATGCTTGTAAACCAAGCATGAGTAAGGAGAGACAGGCATATCCCTAGGCTCTCCAGCCAGCCAGCTTGGCCTAGTTGGTGACTTTCAGGCCAACAAAAAAACTGTCTTTGACAATAGGGTGGAAATTGTCAGAAAAATGATTATTGTAGTTATCCTCTGGCCTCCACATGCATGGATGCACACATGCACGCATGCGCATACACACACACACACACACACACACACACACACACACACACACACACACACACACAATAGCCTGCACAAAACCAGAAAGTCAGTGGGGATGAAGTCAGATACCAATTACATTCATACAGCAAATTATTATTGGGAGCCAAAGAATTATCAGAAGCCAGGAAAGAGGCTTAGAATGATTGTCCCTAGTGTCTCCAGAGGCTATATGGCCTTGCCAGCACTCTGATTGCAGGCTCTTGGCCTCCAGGACCATGTAGCCATGAATGTCCTTTTGCTTAAGCCACTCAGTTTGGAGAGCTGTCTTTATGTAACGCTTATACATGGCAGGAAGTACTGTGAATACACAACAGAAACATTTCTATGAAGCTAATCCTATAGACTCTTGGATATGATCAGGCCTTGGCATAGGCAGCCAAGGCTAGATTTTTCTCTCTAGTATTCACAAGCATGAGATAGAGTGCTAACTGAGAATGTTGTGGGCTTTTGAAACTTCTCGCTAATATCCAAGGTAAAAGAAAGCAACACTTTCATTTCTTACTCATTGTCCCTACAGATGTTCTCTCTGCCCTCCCCTCTAGTGGCCTCTTGGCTACCAGCATCCTGCCATGGTCCCATGAAGACATACTCTTTTACCCAAGGAATCATTCAGGCTTTGCTCTTGCTTTTTACCAATGACCTATTTAATGGTGCAGTTAAAAGCTGATGACAGAGGAAGCTTTAGTCCATGCTGTGAGCTGAGTACAGTATTATCCCTTGAAAATCCATGTTGGGATTTGATTCCCAATATGAAGGTATTGGAAAGTGTGGCCATTAACAAGTGACATCCATTCTGGTTTAACAAGTTACTGCAAGAGCCAGTTCCATACACCAAGGCTGTCCTTCCTGTATTTTTTTTTAAATTTACTTTGGTTTTAGTTATGAGCATGTATATATATCTCTGTGTCGGTATGTGAATTTGAATACAAGCATTTGAGGAGGCCAGATCCCTGGGAGCTAGTTATAGACAGTTTCCAGGAGGTTGTGAGTCTCCTGATGTGGGGGTTGGGGCTAAACTTTGATCTTTCGAAAGAGCAACACATACTCTTAGCTTCTGAGCCATCTCTCCAGCTCTGTCCTTCATGTTGTATCTCATCTGCACACACTTGATTGCCCTTCCATTCACTGCCATGTAATAATATAGCATGAGGTCCTTTTCAGATACAGTCACTCAATCTTGGACTTCTAGCCTCCACAATTGTGAAGTAAACACACACACACACACACACACACACACACACACACACACACACACACACACATACAAACACACATTATCCATCTCAGACATTCTATTATATACACAGAAAATGAGCTAAGAAATCCTCTCAGAAAGATATGCTCATTAGAACAAGACAAATACCCAAGAAACGATCCTCCAATGGTATTTAAGCATGATTTCAGATCACTCCCCATCTTCATCAGATAAGGCCCCAGGCTCTTCCAACTCCATGGTCTGAACACAGAATTCACTTGCTGTCATCTCTGGCCTTGCCAATCTTAGCATCCCTCCGCATCCTAGACTTTTATGTTTTTCTCCCTTGCTCTGAGCTCCAGAAAGCCCTGCCTTTGTGGGATGTGTCAACTGGGAAGACCTGCCATCTGGCTTCTCAGAAAATTTGACCAATGAGAATTTCTGGCAGGAGTTGAGATACTGGAAAGGCATAAAGGTCGGGGTGTTTGTTCCTTTGTAGGTTGAGGTTGCTTCTGGCTGCTTTCCTCTACCCAAGGCCCCAGGTCCTGTTGACTGATCCTCTCTTCAAGCCATGGGACTCTGTGATGTCGGGGAAACCTTCCACTCCTTTTGAGAGTGCCATCTGTTTCCTGACCAGAGACTGAGTGGCATACCTCCTAATCATGATCCTTAGGCTCCAATTTCACTGCTCACCGTCCATCCCACCCTGCAAAGCTATGCTGAGTGAACATGTCATTGTTGAGACATTGACAGGACCCCATTGCCTCCTGGGGGCAGAGATGGGAATGCTTTCATGGGGTGGGCCACCCTCCTGCACAGTCTAGCTGCAGTTTACAGTCTGTGCAATATTCCACTGCTCCCTAGAGAGGGCCAATGCTTTGGCTACACCAGGCAGCCTGTGTTGTACTACACAGGCCCTGCATGCTCAGAACTCACTGTCTGTGTTCCCACAAGTTCATCACTCCTTTTCCTCTGCATAAGAAATATATACCCTTTGAAGATCAGCCCAAATCTCTGGGAAGATGTCACTCATCTCCCACCTTTCCCAGCTCCGTCTGAATTCCAGTCCCCATGCAGGCTGTGAGTGACTCAGAACCAGGATTTAGCCTACCATCTGACGGTGAGGTTCTTGGCTGGTTTGTCTTCCCCTGTGTGACACTGACTTCTCAAAGAGCAGAGGTATTGTGACTAACTCATCTTTCCGTCTGTTTCAGAACCTGTAGATGCTCTATAGGCATAAGCTGAGCTCCTATCTCCTTAGCCCACCAGAGTTAACTAAACTCCCAAGTGGTGGTTCAGAGCACACTGACAACTTTCAACCTCAACGGATTGCCTCTTACAGCTTCTGTGCCTCGGGGCTTTCTCGGAACCTTAGGAGCTTAGCTTCAAGTAGACAGAATTCTAAGTGCAGTGGAGTTAATACCTCTGGGGCCAAAAGAGTTAATGTCCTTAGGGATGAGAGTCAGTAGATTGATGCCCCAGGCTTGCAGTCCTCTGTTGAGAGGATTCCCAGCATGTTCTACATGGTGCCTTGGAGTGTCCTTAGGGAGACTCTGCCCCAGTTGCTCATAGCAGTAACCTGCTCATTAAAGTGCCTGCCATTGGCTTTTCTTTCCTCCCCGAATCAGTTTCCTCAATTCCTCATGTGTGTCTCCTAGGTATTCTTAATCAACTATCTAGGTCTTAGACCTTGTCTGTAGGACCTGCTTTTAGGGGTAGCCAAACTAAGACAGTGACCTCAGTACACATACCATACCTGCTACATAGTAAGAGCCTAATAAATGAATCAAGAATGTGTGGCTGAGGAGGACATAAGGCCTGCTGACCCCGTTGAGCCACATGGGGATCTTACTGGTATTCAGTAACTGTGTTGTTTTGAGCAGCCATGTGCCATTCACATTTAACCTGGTAACCTGAACCTTCTCTACGGTAAGCTGTCTCCTGGGAAGACTAGCGCAGATAGGCAGTTCTGATTATGTATGCAAATGAACGTCTGGCCCCACAGCTTACTGGAGAGCCACACAGCTCAGCTAAGCCACCCTGGAGAAAGAATCTTACAAAGAATACTAAGAAGCATCCAAGTGTGAAGAATGAAACGCGCATGCGTTTTCTTCTTTTAAAACATGGAAATCACGTTGTACTTTCCCTTTTGCTTTCTCACAAGTCAACAGTCTCCAAATAAACCCTTAAAAGATGTTCTCCAGGTTCCTGGCTTGGATTTAGATCAAACATTACCCTCATTAGAATGAATCTCACAGAATCTTATAGGTCTATTCCTGGAGATGCTTCCCAAGAGGACGAGACAGGGTCCAGCTGGTAGGCTCTGATTCTTATCTACTGTCATGGGGGAGCATATGAAGTCCAGGCATGGTCCAGAGAAGCCAAAATGACATGCTAACACAACCAAAGACTTGGAAATAATGACTACAGGGACTAGGGGTGGCATCAAGCAGAAAGAACAACACTCATAGGGAGTTGAAGGAGCAACAGTTTACTTAGCTACTGTGTGTAGTGTGTAGGGTGTGGGAAAACCAACAAGGACTCAGTCCTCAAAGACATGTGCATCTTGCCAGGGACAGCCCGCCAAAAACCCCTGCACTTGGGGCAAGAGGGCAGAGATAAGAGTCTTGCAACCATCTGCAGTTGCCTGAGTGCAAGAAGGTGGCATGTGAATGCAACAGACAGAGGTGCATTTAAGGTGATGGCATTTGAAGGGGGGCAAATGGAAAGGGCTAGGACGTAACAGTGTTAACCAGATGGAAATTGGGACCCTCCAATGAGTTATTGTATCTAAGGGAGAGAAAATAAACAGACTCTTTTGATGGCCATGGCTGCACTGGTGAGCTGGGTTTTACATTTATGATTTTTACTTTTTTTTTTAGCTCTGACGAAACCCTCCAAATGAAGGTATGGTGGGGACAGCGAGATGACTGATTTAACTGGAGATGGGAGAGGAACAGGCTGGGCATGTAGCTCAGTTGGTAGAGGGTTTGCCTAACATGCATGAAGCCCTGGGTTTGAGCCTCAGCAGCACATTACTAGGTGTTGTTTACCCTGACACGTAGGAAGTGGAAGCAGGAGGATTAGGAGCTCAAGGTCAATGTCAGCTACATAGGAATTTTGTAGTCATCCTGGGTTACATGAGATACTGTCTCTTTATATGAACGAAAAGAAAAGGAGATGACCACACACATATGGTAACTGAAGCCATGCGTCCATATGAACTCACCAGGAAAACAACAGGGGAATAAACAAGGGAAGTCAATGAACAAAACAGAAGAAAAATAAGCATGGAAGGAGCAGAGCCAAGAAAGGATAGTGAGGAATAAGAGAAGAGTTCAGAGGGCAGCAGGAGAAAGAAAAAGGGAAGTCAAGGGAGGAGGAGTTTCTTAAATTGGGCAACAGTGTCAGATGAGGCAGGGAACTCTAGAAGGGGATGACTGAAAAGTATTCTCTGGCTCCTCCTACTGTCTCAGTGGGTTCTTGATTTGGTGCCAGTTGTTAGGAGAAGTGGGTTTGTTGATCTGTCCATGGGCCACCCAGACTAAATGGCTCCTCATCGTTCACTTCACTCACCTGAAGAAGGGAAACAAACTCTCTCCAGTTGGTATCATGACCATCTCTCCATTCTTTGGGTGGCAGTACCAGAGGAAATAATTTGAATGTTGTTTTCTGGTTTTTCTCATTGGCTTGCCCACCAATGTCATCTTCAAAGCTAAGGTTGCTGCTCTCCTTTCAAGTCAACCATTTCCTTATCCCCCTGGACTATATACATAAAACAAACCTCATGGGTTAAAGAGAATTTGAAAGGAGGTATAGAATAGGAAAACCAGAAGGAAACAGTATTTAGAAGGCCTTTTGGAGGAAGAATAACCTCCATGATGAAATGACAGAAAACACAAGAAAAGATAAACCAGTTTACTTTAGTTTTTCACATTAACACACACACACACACACACACACACACACACACACACACACACACGAGTATGTACATGTTTGTATGGGTGTATACATATGTTCACATGTATGTGAAAGACAGAATCAGTATTTGGTGTCTTTCTTAGTTGCTCTGTACATTATTTTTTGAGACAGAGTTTCTCTCAACCCAAAGTTCTCAATTTGGATGGATTGGCTGGCCAACAGGCCCTGTGCACCCTCTGGTCCCTGCTTCCCAATTGTTGGAGCTACTGAACTATTTTTTTATGTGGCTTTTGGGGATCTGGTCTCAGATTCTCATTTTTTTTGGTATAAAGCCATTTACTGACTAAACCATCTCCTAAGCCCTAATCAATCAGTTGAATTTTGTAGCTATCTGTAGTTTAAAATATTTGCATACATATATGATGGACATATGCACAATCTTTATAAAACCCTCACAGCAAATTTCTTTCTCCTACAGGGACTAGCAAATGGAAAAAAGCAAAAGCAGTTGATTGCTAATATTTCAATGGGCAAAGAGCTAGAGCAGATAATTCACCAAAGAGAAAGCACAACTAGTTCACAAACATTCCGAAGAATGTCATGCCTCATTAGTAAGAAAATAATTGCAAATTAAAATAATGAGGTGCCATTTCCCCCAATAAAATTGCCTAAAAAAACTTACCTAGTGCTGCTGAGGGCGTGGTGAAATTATTGCTTACAACGATGTCAATTAATACAGCTATGTTGGGAAAGCACTTGGTAAATACAAATTAAGATCCATAAAAATGTTCATATGGCTAGACTCAGCAATTCCACGTCTAGCCAAAGAAATCGAGTCTAAAGACATGATCATAAATCTGGCAAACACTGTATGCATGACAATGTCAAAGCAGCAGCATGGCAAATACCCCAATCTAGACTTTCAGCTACAAGGGACTGATAGAATAAATTGTGGCATATTTACCAGATGAAACCTTATGAATCTTTTCAACATAATGATTGGGAAGACTTGATAGCACCAGGGAAGAGGAGAAGCTGTATAATGCTAACAGGAAAGGGGCGGAAAATTTGCTCAAAGCAATATGTGATAATTATATAGATTCATACTAACAAACACACACACACACAAATTAAAACACGACAAGAGGCAAGAGGAAACATATCCAAACACGGTGTCACAATGCTGCTTCAGGGGGGATTTTTCCTCTTTTCCAAATTTCCTCACGCAGCACTGATAATAAACATGGATTCAGAGAACTGAATAATCTGGGGGTTCAAACTCTCATATTATCACTTACTGTGTAATCTTGTAATCGAGTCTTTAAGATTTTCTTGATAAATACAGAATCATAACACTCATGTGGCAGAAATGTTATATGGAATAAATGGGAAAGCATTCAAAGACTGCTTGCCATTGTGCCTAAAACATAGGAAGTTCTCAATGAACGATCGCTTTTGTAATTGTAGTGATTAGTCACATAACACAAAGACTCTGGTTTCAGATAGTCACTGGGCTCCATGGGACATGAAGAATGTGTTCCACTTCCTGTTCTCTCTTCTTCAGTCAAGCACTAGCAAAGATCAGCAGAGTTAGTCTTAGTGGGGGAAATGTTTGCTTTTCTTAATGAATGTGAGCATCCTCACTTTTCTGGTTTGTTTTGCTTTCAGGTTGTTTTTATATCTACACCACCCAGGCAAGATATGTCAGGTGACAAGACTGTGGGAAATGTCACATGGAAATAACTCTTCCATGTCACACATTGAGATATGAGATCCTAGAGGCACCAAGAGCCTTGAGTTATTCAAAAGCCCAGTGTTTGATTGCTTTCCACACTCTTTCTAGCCCTTCTCTTTCTACAGCAACAAAAGAATTAGAGGACTCTAGCAAGGCTCTGTGTGTGTGTGTGTGTGTGTGTGTGTGTGTGTGTGTGTGTGTGTGTGTGTGTAGGAGAACACACCCATGTGCATGCTTGTCTCCATTGATCCATTTGTCTGTGCCCACACAGATGCCAAATATGTGAAAAGCTTTATGGAAAATGCCAGTTATGATGTAGGTAAAGGCAGAACTCTAAAGGGTAATCAAGGAGGCTCACTTTTTCTCCACTAAGGTTCTGTGTGACTGAATGGCTGTGAGCTCAGAGACATTCTTTCCAGACCGCCATCTTCTGTCATCTCCCTCTCTCCCTCTTTCCATCTAAGCCAGTGGTTGTCAACCTTCCAAATGCTGCGGCCCTTTAATACAGTTCCTCATGTTGTGGTGACCTCCAACCATAAAATTATTTCATTACCACTTCATAACTGTAATCTTGCTACTGCTATGAATCATAATGTAAATATCTGATATGCAGGATATCTGAAAGGGGACCCCCAAAGGGGTTGCAACCCACAGGTTGTGAACCACAGAAACTGTGCCTACCAGGCCTCTGGCTCTCCCTCTCCTTTAATCCTCAGTGAATGTTCTCTTTTCTCTTTACTTACACAGGCTTGGACCACACCACTAGTCACGTGTGAAGCTTCATGGCCTTCTCAGTATCTTTAGTACTTTGCCCACCAGACCTCTACTTCCTGCTTATGGGTGAACAGCCACCCCTTAGAGGAGAGCTAAGTATTGTATCTGTGTTGGTCAGTTTTTTATCATTGTGACAAAATACCTCAGTGAAACACTTTAAAAGGAGGAAGGTTTATTTTCTTCATGGTTTCAGAGGATCCAGTCCATCATGATGGTGGGGAAGGCCCAGCGTAGCAGAGTCCAATAGCTCACATCATAGTTGCCAGGAAGCCGAGAGAATTCAAGTGTTTGTTGACTTTTTCCTTTTTCCTCTTTAATTCTGTGAGAGCCCTCAGCCCATGGGAAAGTGACATCTACATCCAGGGAAAGTCTTTCCCTCTTAGTTAATGGTCTCTGAAAATGCCCTTCCTCAAAGACACACTCAGAAGTACATTTTATTAATCTCATAGGGAAGTCCCTAGCCAATCAGGTTGACACTCAGAACACAAAAAAGTCACCTCAGCAGGGCAATTGCCAAGGTGTGGCCACCTCTAGTCCTTCCTAGAATCCCACCTGGCTCTGCACCTACATCCCATCCTACCTTGTGTCTTTTCTTGAAGTGCCCACTGCTTAACAGTCTACTCTTCCAAGCCTATGCCCTTTCTGTCCTGAAAGGTGCCCTAGTCTCCTAACTCAAAGGTAAAACAGAGGTAAGATAATGTACAAATACTCCAGATTGCGCCTTCCCTTTAAGCTTTACATTTTCCCGTCTTCCATCTTTCTCTGAAGAGAAGCATCCCTTTTCTTGACAAGAGAACATCACTTTTCCATATTCAGATTAGCACTTCCCTTTCTGACTGTTAGCTACCTGCAGCTGACATGCCTAAGCAATTTCCTCTCTACAAGTCACAGCTTCAATATCTTAATTTATTTAAGACAGAGAACAAATCTAAATGATTTGCTGGATAGCTTCTTTCATTTGAGAACTGGGGAAACTGAGATAGAAAGAGGTAACTTGCTCAATGTCACTCAGTAGTGACTGATAGAGAAGGGATTTGATCCCAGACTGGCTGGCTCCAGGGCCTGTTGTTTTAGTAACTGTGTGACACTGTCCCTCTTGGTTTTCTTGGGGAACTTGTTTCATCAGTTATTTCTTTCCTTAAGATCTTCACTCTAACCTTCTCTACACACTCAAACTATCTCTCCAAAGTAAATTTTCTTTTCCTATACTTCCTCTTCCATGTTCTCTGTCCTTATAATGCCAACTTACCTGCAAAAACCTGCAGCATGTTTTCTCTATTTTCCTGTTGTTCTTGATTTGTGTTCTTCTTTGTGGGACTTCCTTGCCACTGCATCCCTGAAGCCTGATGCAGTAGTAGTTTGGGCAGCCACATGATCCTTATCCTACCTGCTCTTTCTTTCTTTATTTTTGTTTTTTTTGAGACAGGGTTTCTGTGTAGCTTTGGAGCCTATCCTGGCACTCGGTCTGGAGACCAGGCTGGCCTAGAACTCACAGAGATCCGCCTGCCTCTGCCTCCAGAGTGCTGGGATTAAAGGTGTGCACCACCAATGCCTGGCTACTACCTGCTCTTTCTTATAACCTGAAACTGATTCTTCTTTCATCAAGATGTGACTTATATCCTTGCCTCTTGAATGGCAGAAGCATTAGTATGTAACTTCTGAGGCTAGTTCATTAAAGATAATGCAGTTTCCACATTCTGAGATACTAACTTTTAGAATTGAGCCATGATGCTTTGAGAAAACCCAGTAGTCACATAGAGAGTCCACAGGTAGGGACCTGTCTAATAACTCAACAAAGGTCTCAGAAATAGCATCTATTGCCAGACAAGAGAGTGACAATGCTTCTGGGTGATTCTAAACCCAGAGTCTTAACTCTTCTGCTGAGACCCTGAGATCATAGGGTGGACACAAATTATCTCTGATGTACTATTTTCCAAACACTGAGAGGCAATGAATATTGTTTGTGTGTGTGTGTGTGTGTGTGTGTGTGTGTGTGTGTGTGTGTGTGTGTGTGTGCATTATTGACCCTAAGATTGTAGAGTGGACACAAATTATCTCTGATGAACCATGTTCTAAACAATGAGAGGTGAATATTGGATGTGTGTTTTGTTTTTTGAGACAGGGTTTCTTTGTGTAGTTTTGGTATTCTTAGAACTCACTCTGTAGACCAGGCTGGCCTCAAAGACAGAGATCTGCCTACCTCTGCCTCCCTAGTGCTGAAATTAAAGGAGTGCACCACCACCACCACCCATCCTTTAAGCCACTAAATTTTGGGTCAATTCACTATGCAACAAGAATAACTGGAGCAGGCCTCAGCAATTAAAAAGCTAATGGCATTTGATACATGTCCCTGGTGTGTCTTCACCTGTTGACTTAGGACATTCATTTCTTTTCAAATTTCTCCTGTCAATGATTAGAGGAGACTAAGGAGACATGGCCAGATACAACATAGGATCAAGGACTAGAGCCTGGACAAGATATAAAGGGACACCTAGAGAAAAGATGGCTAATGTGCATGAGTTCAGTTAGTTGACCTTGTTAAGCGTATTTTCTTGATTAGCTGCCTTGCACTGATATTACTTTTCTGGTGCTAATAAGTACACCATGCTTATGTAAATCATTCAAATTGTAGAAAGCAGAATGAGGGTACATGGGAATGGGTAGTTTTGAAACTTTTCAATAGATCAAAACCAATTTTGAAATAGGAAGTTAAATGCCAACATGAATCATGTACACAATAGGGGTAATATTTATTTAAAAAAAATCACTTCTTTTCACTTGAAATATGGGAGCTCCAGTGACCACGTCCGGTCTCCACTGTTTTAGATTGTCCTTTCTCTTGATTTTTCTTTTCTTTTCTTTTCTTTTTTTTTTGGTTTTGGTTTTTCAAGACAGGGTTTCTCTGTAGCTTTGGAGCCTATCCTGGAACTAGCTCTTGTAGACCAGGCTGGTCTCGATCTCACAGAGATCCAACTGCCTCTGCCTCCTGAGTGCTGGGTTTAAATGCGTGCACCACTACCACCCGGCAAAACTTTTTGTTTGTTTGTTTTTGTTCATTTTTTAAAGCTTTTGAGACTGTCTCATATAGCCTAAGCGAATTATCTATGTAGCTGATGCTGCCCTTGAACCCTTGGTCTTCCTATCTCCAACTCCCAGGTGCTGAGATTTTACAGGTGTGCTACCACACCCCAGTTAGATTATCCTTTCTCAGTTTTCACTGATGAATATTCTCTGTTGCTAAGGGCTCATGTTACTCAGCATCCTCTTTTGTCCTTCCATACTTTCTGCATCCCTTTATTACTTATATACATAACCATACCATTTAAAGGTTCTTCTGAGATTTGCATCAAATACTCACCTGTTTCTAGTATTCTTGATCCACCTGAGTGTCACTCAGGCAATACTAGATGATTGCTTCTCTTCACATCTCCTCTCCTCTGGCTGCATCATCTAATTCTAACCCAGGTTCCCATATCAGCAAGTACCCTCACTGTCAATCTTGAGGTCCCACTAATGTAAATGACTCAACCACCTAAATCATTTTCAAATTTTGTCATCTCTTTTCTAAGCCCACAGCCAGATCCCTGTCATCTCTTATCTAGAATAATTCAATAGCCTTCTAACTGGGTTTTCTGCCTCTGGTCTCCTTCCTCTGTCTCAGCTTAATGACTGGTGCCAGAGATTATTCCAAAGCACAAATCATGATGACGGCACTTTAATAACTCTGGCTTTTGGAAGGAAGTCTGACCCCCATAACATGGGACTTAAGATCTTTTTCAAAGCTAGTCCCATTCAGCCTTATCTGCACCAGACTACCTGCTATTTCCAGTATCATAGGTACTGGCTTTTCATGACTACTTCCCAAATACAAGAGTGTTTCTTCACACCAGCAAGTCGTCACACAGTCTGTTCCCTCTGCCAAAAATAACTGACACTTTCTAGATCCAGGTAAAAAGTGCTCTCTCTGCCAATCCTTCTCCAATGCCACAATCCACTGGAGAACAACAACAACAATAATAATAATAATAATAATAATAATAATAATATATTCCTGTAATATACTATTCCCATAGTAAAGTATACCTCAAATGCTATTATTTTCATATATTAAATTGGTAATAGTTAGAGACTATAGACTAGGACATACTATTCTATATCCCAGTAAAGGACAAAAAATAAAGAATCTAAATGATATTTAAGTAGGTGGAAGGGTGCTAGGAAGGTAGTATGTAGATGGAAGCATGGGCTAGATAGATGGTGGACTGGGTAGACTGGTAAGTGGGAAGATGAGTGTCTTGAATTTTATTTCTATTGTTGTGATATACATCATGACCAGAAGTGATTTTGGGAGGAAAGGGTTTATTTGGCATACACTTCTACATTGCCATAAACCATGAAGGAAAACTAAGCCCAGAATTCATGGCAGGAATCTGGTAGCCAGAACTGCATCACAGACTATGACTGCTGCTTACCCATTTACTTTTCTTGCTCATCCAGCTTTCCTATACACACACCCCAGGATGACCTGCCCAGGAGTAGTAACATCCCCAATGGGCTGAACCCTCTCACATCAATTATTAATCAAGAAATTGCTCCCACAGACTTTCCTATAGACCAATCCGCTGGAAAAATTTTCTCAATTAAGATTCCCTCTTCCCAGATGAATCTAGGTTGTGTCAAGTTAACAAGAAACACAAGGAGTGTGCTGTGAGTTAGAGGCTAGTAAGATGGTGAGTGGGAGGGATGGATGATGGTTGGTGGCTAGTGATCAGAGAGTAATATGTCAATGGATATAGAATGGAAATAGAAGGTAAGAGGGAGGGGAAGATTATGAAGATGGATAAATGAGGTTGGATAGATGGTGGTAGACCTTGAATGTGAAATATCTCCTACAAAGGTTCAAGTGCTGAAAGCTTGGTCCCTTCTTGGTAGCACTATTAAGAAATGATTGTATTGTGAGGTCCCCAACAAAGGATGGATTTATCTATTGAGTGCATAGATGTTCTGGTTATTAGGACATGGGGCCTGATTGGAGGAGGTAGTTCACTTAGAGCATTCCTTTAAGGAGTGTTTGTAATTTAAGAAAAGTAGCATGTGAGAGAAAGATGTCATAAGACAGAGTTCAAGCAGAGGGTTTTTTATTAGAGAAAAAGGTAATAAGAGGGGGAAAGAGGAAGGGAAAGACCTGGGACAGGAGCAGTAGGAGAGAGGAAAGAGGGGCAGTGTGTGTGTGTGTGTGTGTGTGTGTGTGTGTGTGTGTGTGTGTGGAGAGAGAGAGAGAGAGAGAGAGAAGAGAGAGAGAGAGAGAGAGAGAGAGAGAGAGAGAGAGGAACAGACAGAGAGAGGGAAAGAGAGAGAAGAATGGGAGGTGGGAAGGGCCTTTTAAAAAGGGAACATGGTGAATATGCACAGGTGGTGCTCTTAATGGCAGCAGCTGAGGGTGTATCCTGTCAGAATCCCACTGGCAGATGCCTGAATACTAACAAGGAGCCTGTCTTGTTCCTGACCCTTCCTCTCTCCCTGCTTCATGGCCACCATACGATGAGTAAGTTTCCTCCACCATGCCCTTGAACCAAAATGACTGTGCCTAAAATCAGTGAAGCATCTAAATATGGCTTGAAATCTCTGAAACCAGCAGCAATATAAATAAATCTTTTCCCTTTATGTTGATTTTGTCAGATAGTTTGTCACTATGTAAATAGTAGATTGGTTAGGGAAGCCATTATAACACAATAGATGGATGTGAATGAAAGATGAGTGATGGGTAAGTGAACACATGAGTGAAGAGTGGAACTTTTGCTTGATGTCAAGAAAAATCTTAGAAGAAAGTAGAAAACCTCACAAAAGAGTCTTGGGTCCTAAGTAATTTGATTGGAAGTGGATTCAATGCCAACTCAAGCTCCAACTTCCCAGATGTGCTGATTAGTTTTTGTCAACTTGACAAAAACTGGGGTCACCTGAGAAGGAGGAACATCAGCTGAAGAACTGTCTCCATCAGATTGTCCTGTGGGCATGTCTATGGGACATTTTCTTGATAAATGAGTGACATAGGAAGGCCATGTCACTGTGGTTGCTTGTACTGCTGGGAAGGTAGTCTTGGGTTGTATACAAGCAAGGAAGCAAGTGATCAGCATTCCTCTGTGGTCTCTGCTTTAATTCTGGCCTCTGGGTTCCTGCCTTGACTTCCACCAATGATGGATTGTGACCTGCAAGATGAAATGAACCATTTCCACTCCAAATTGGTTTTGGTTAGTGTTTCATCCAATAACAGCAACCTACACTAGGAGTCTTGGAAGCAGGGACCTGTGCTGGTCATCAGTGCCTTCTAGAGTCTATCATAGTTCCTGCCTTACCCAAAGCAGAGGTTTGAATGATACGTATTGAATGGATTTCAGTTATTCTCAACCTGTTTCCTCTAGCTATTAGAATCCCTGAGCTTAAAGAGATGTCTGGGTTGTGGTAGCATGTGCCCTTAATCCCAGCCCACTGGAGGCAGAGGCAGTCAGATTTCTGTGAGTGTGGTGTCAGCCTGGTCTACATAGTGAGTTCCAGTACAGCTAGGGCTACACAGAGAAACCCTGTCTTGAAAGAAAAAAGGGAGGGAGGGAGAGAGGTAGAAAGGAAGAGGGAGAGAGAGAGGGAGAGGGTGGGAGAGGGAGTGGGAGAGGGAGAGAGAGAGAGAGAGAGAGAGAGAGAGAGAGAGAGAGAGAGAGAGAGAGAGAGAGAGAGAGAGTCCCTCATATAGATTAAGGGAGAGTTCTGGGAGAGATCTGGCCTGCTCTTCTTCCCTTCCCTTTCCAGAACACAATCTTTGTCATATGTAAACCTGTTTCAGATTAAGTCAGCTATGCTAGCTTGACATCTCTTGACCCAAAATACTGAAGTGTAAGTATTGGGAATTTGTCAACTGATGTCAGTATTTCTACAATGTGAATGGGAACCACATACTTATCTTTAAGAAATCTACCAGGCAGCTCACAAGTCCAATATCATGGCTTTGAGTTGAACTTATATTCTCTTTGGCAAAAAACAGGGGGAAAACTTCAGATCATGCTGATTACAAGCCCCAATTCATAGTTTTACAATTCTTTGTTGAGTAAAAGTGGAAAAGGAAATAAATTATTCGGTAATAGCTGTAGCTTGGTTAAAAAAAAATCCTTCCTAATATGTTGATCACATGGGAAACATCTATCTTCTTATGGGCTTTCAATCCAGCTGGCCCACCCTCACTGCCCAAACCACCCACCCATTTCAGGTCATGGGTGGGTGGCCTGCTCTACTGTGTTTTCTGAACTGCCACCAATCCCAGCTCTGCCACAGGACCTTACTGATCCAAGATTCAGTGTCTACACCTGATTTGAGTCCATGTTGTGTTTGGGAACCTCTGTGTTCTCTTCATTTTTCTCATGCATTAAATGTTCTTCACAGTCTCCTCAGCTGAAAGAGGATGTCCTTCCTTCCTTGCCTCTGCTCCTCTTAGCCCAGGTTTGCCCTCTCTCCCACCTCCATCCTATATCAAAGATAGATCTGACAGTGATTCAAAGGTTGGGTGGACTCTGAGGTCCCCAAAGTGCGAGGGACCTTCAGGAGTCAAAGAACACTTGTAGCCAATGATGTTGAATGGCTGGAGTCATCCTAAATGAAAAGCATCTTGTCTAGGCTTTTGCTACTCAAAGGAGTACCTGGGCTGGTAGCATTGGCATGTGCTGGTGCTTATTAGAAATGTAGAATGTCAGCTCTATCTAGACCTCCTAAATGGGAATCTCTATTCTAACAAGATCCTGAGAGGATTCAGATGCCCTATAAAATATGTGAAGACCTGGGGACCATGTGACTTAGCCAGTAAATCAAAGCCCTTCCCAGTTCTATGATGTCTTACCATCTTCCTACCAACAAGTTACCCCACTCTCCATTTAGTCACCACCCCAAGAAAGTGTAAATCACCAAACCTTCTGTGTAGTTTACTCGGTCATTTGTATCCTCATGTTATTTAGTTTTCAGCCATTAGCAAAGCAGGCGTGCAGCATAGGTAACAAACACTGAAACACTGAGGAGATGTGATGATAAAAATATCAACTTTGATAAGGCTAAGAGGGGCTGACAGAAAAGGGGGAATGAGATGAGTACTTGGCTGGGAGATGGAAGGGCTGAAATGAAGTAAGGAAGAACAGATAAGAAGGCATGAACAGGCCCTTTTCCTGTGGGAAGAAATAAGGGGATGACTCTCCCGCACAACTCTTACATTGAAAGACTAAACTCCAGTACTGCAGAATATTACTGTGTTAGGACATAGGGCCTTCAAATATGTGAGTGATGAAGACAACGCTACTAATGCTGATCCTTAAGCCAAAAGAGGAAGTTCAGACATACAGAGAGGTGCTACAGATGTGCATGCTAACAAAAGATCATGCAAGGACTCTGGAAAAAAGTGGTCCCCTGCAAACCAAGGGGAGAGGCCTCAGGAGGAAGCACCTTGGCTCACGTCTTAATCTTGAACTTGTGACTTTCAGCCTTGTGGGAAAATCCATTTCTGTGGTTTAAGCCTCTGGTCAGTGGTACTTTGTACGGTGTCCACTGAATAGCAATTTGCCACCTCTGTCTGCTCAGGTATTTTTCTTAGAGATAGCCACCAGGAAGCAAGCCACCTCTGTTACTGGGTGTCCCCTCCTCCACACAAGAAGCCTGCTTTCCCTGACAATGAGTCTTGAGAACAAATGGAGGACTGGCTGGACCCAGAACAAAAGCCTCCCGCTTCTCCACATTCTCACTCACACACTTTTGCACATGCCCCATAAAATTGCCTACACTATTATTGCCAACTGCAAGGGTCCCGTAAACGGGGAGAAGTCAAAGTGCTTCACAATAAAAATACCTAGCACTTCCACAACACCTACTTTGTTCTGACACTGCTTTGAGCACTGTATGCGCATTAAGCCGCCTAAGCTTGTGAAGTAGGCCTCTGCATTGATTTTCTGCCATGGAAACTGTAATGCCTCCCCCAGTTTAGGAATGAAACATTTCTCCTTCCCTTCTCTACCCACTTCCTTTAAGGGCTGCTTGCAGATGGCCCTGGACTCTAGGTCTCTTCAGGAATGGTTCAATTCGAGAGAGCCAAGAACACAATGACTGATCAAGTCAGGGCCACCCCTGGAACCCCAACTCTGTAATACTAATGCCAAGAGGGAGCTCTGTTGTTTTGGTTGAGAATCAAGCACATCTCACATTTTCCTTTGGTGAGGCTCGCATTCACTGTTAGGGGAGCATTGATCCCAAGAACACACAGCCTGACAGGCTTCCTAGCTGCTTTTCCAGCTCAGTTAGCTATCTGGGCAGAGGCGCCTTCCACACTCTATTCTTAAAATGAATGGGTCTGGAGAGAGATTGCATAATTGGCTCAAGGTCACACCATTAGCAAGGAACAAAGATGAGACCTGAACCTTACAGCCTGGTCCTAGAATCCAGACTTTGAATCACAAAATCTTGCCCAGATATTCTTTGGTGAAATGTGACCCAGTGGAGGTGCAATCTGGTCCACTCTTCCTGTGTCCCAGCAAGTCTATTAGGAACCAGTGAAATGAATTTCCTCAGGGGTCCAGCAGGGCATTGCTTTCCTAGGATGCTGTCATAGGGACCACCTATGGAGGCTTGCCCAACACCTGCAGCCCAGGTGGCTCTTTCTGGGCCAGAAGATGAGAAGGTGGTCCCCCTTCTCTAGCCTACCCCTCCCTACTGCTGCCCATCTCATGTAGGAACACAGAATAATCGCTCTTCTATAGAAACGACTCAAATCAGCATCCCTCCACTGAGAGTGTTAGTGACAGGTGATTGCATCAGGACACTGCAGCAGCAGCCAGGGCCCGGGTGCCTATGTTATTTACTGGTCTATCATGTATAATTTCCAGGTTTAATTTTATCTTCACAAACTTACAGGTGCAAAATGCAGGATAAAATTCTTTAAGGGGCCCCTGTGAGAAGCCAGGCTCCTCTTGTCCTCCCTCCTCACACCCCCAAGAGCTCTCAGGGTGGCTCACTCAAATTAAATCATTATTGAGGAGGAATAATCCTGGTAGGTTCAGAAAATCAGTTTTAAATTCAGCCTGCTAGCAAAATTCTGAATGTATTTACTTTCTAGATTTCATTTCTCCATCCATATTAAAGCTCCGTGGCATTATCAATTATGGGTTTATTGCAAAGCACAATAGCATTCAATCTGGAAGATGCCTCGGGGTATGTCTTAGGAGGACGATAAAGCTAATAGTAATGGGTCTACAACTTCTAAGGCTAATTTCCACAGTTACAAATTTCATAAATAAATAGAAGGCATGTCAGTTTTCAGTCACCCAGCTTGAGGTCGCTGCAACTGATAACGGCCTGCCATCAAACTCAGATCCGAGCTCCTGTTAGAAAGCTGTGACCATCTGATGTTTCTTGGATCACCCAAAGAAACAGGAAGATGGGTAGTGTGGATGGAGCCTTCCTGAGATCCTACTCTTCCAGTTCCTGTCACCTGGCTGTGAGTTGGTTTGGGTGAGAATAGATGCAGAAGCACAGCTCACCCTGGAATCTGGGTATGCGACAGCTCAGAGTCCAGCTAAACTGTGACAGGGTGAGTGTCATGTGTTAGAGCTACTATGTTGAAGCCAGGGCTTGGAGCTGTGTGTCCTACAGGCTGGGGCCTCTACTATCATTTAGGAAAGCGAAGGTGATTAAGTAAAGGAGGTGGTGGTGGATGAGGACAGGTTCTCTCCTAACTCCCTGGTTACTTCCATTGGATTCGTGGCTCGTGCATGTCTCCTTCCCCTCCGATGCTGGTGCCGGTGCCCATTACCCACACACACACACACACACACCTCACCTCACCTCACCTTCTACATGCTGTCGGACACCAGGGGTGAAGTTGCCTGCTTTGGCACACTTTGGGTAGTGGTTCTGTTTCCTTTAAGCTGGCAGCTAGCTCGGGTTTAGACCTTTCTACTTTCCACCTCAGACCTCTCTGGAAAGGCAGTATCTGCCTTGGCCACAGCACAACTATGACTTAGAAATGCAAAATTAGCACCTACAGGTGCAATCTTCAACCAGTGGAAATAGGAACGGGAGTAAATGTGTCTACCCCCCTTCTTTCAGGTGGGCAAATCTATATACTTTGCATGGTGTCCTAGCAGGGCAAGCCCCATTTGCCTGTGGCAATACCCTTATGCTTACTCTAGCTTTCCCCTTTCTTTTCTCCCTGTCCCTGCTCCCTCCCTCTGGGTTCCAGGGACCACTTGTCAAATGCAAGCCCTGTGTCCAAGTCTTGGCCTTAGGTTCTGCTTCCCGAAGAAAGAAACTAAGACAAATGTACATCATGGGATTTGTTCCTTTGAGTAAGGTAAAGGCAGGACATCTTCCAATAGCTCTTGTTAAAATGCACACATATAACTTGGTAGGGGAGCACAAGTCCTTTCCTCGTTCCTATTCATGTGGAAGCTCCACCAGGGGAGTTATTTGTCACCTGGGAAGGCAGAGAGAGAGGAAAGCCAAGAGATGGAAGATTATTGATGGTGAGTAGAGGGGGTAGCTGGGAACAGGGCAAAAGAGACCCTGGGGAACCAGGACTCAACAGGAGTGACAGGAGCAAGGGCAGGCAGCAGGCAGCATGCCCCAAGTTTTGTGAGTGAGGGGGGGTATGGGAGTGTTCACTGGTGTAGAGGAACCCAGCTGCCAGGCAGCATGATGATGCATCCTCCAACAAGAAAGGCTTGGGTTCTATTCCGGGGCAGTAGGCTGGCATGAAACCTCAGTCACCACTATTGTGTCTGAGACTTAATTTTCACTGGACACAGCTTCTGGCCTCAAATGTGACCTCTGAATACTGGCAGGACCCAAGAGACTGTGCAGTCACTGCTTTCCCAGTTGGGGCAGATAAACAACAAAACTGAATTGGAGAACAGTCATTAGATACCATAGGAACCTTTTGAAAGTTGGCTTGGTCTGAAACCAGCACCTATTAATAATGGCTGACGTTTCTTAAGAGCTTACAGCATGTCCGAAACTGTTCACAGTGTTTGGCTGTGTATTTAATTCTCTTGACAACCTTCTGTGGTAGGTAGTGTTGTTACAACCTGTGTGCAGCTGGGGGAACTGAGGTCTACTGTGGTTGAGGTCTACTGTGGTTGAGTTGGTTAAAGACATACAACTAGTAAGCACTACAGCAGGATTTGATACCATGTAAAATATGAACATGACAGGGTGTTTGATTGGTGTTTTAGAGATGTAGATGCCATATGAGACACATTTCTGCCATTCAAGGATTGTAACATTTGTCGAGGGAGACAGACATTTACACACATAACAAAAATAGGAAGCCAAATGAAATAAACCCCATAATAGCCTCAAAGGCACCATCTTCTGCTAAACAGTCGCTGATTCTCTAGCTTATGCCTCATTCCAGTTTTTATAGGAACAGGTACTTAGAGGCTCCAGGATAGAGGTACTTGGAGTCCCCAAGAGTGGGTGGGGTTAGGTGATGCCTTAATTCAGTTAAAGCCATGCCTTGTCAGTCCTGATAGGAACTGGTCTATGATTCTCATTTAGGGTTTCATGCTGAATCATTCCTCACCATTCTTGCTTCTCTTGTAGATAGATACCTTCATTATTTCATTCATTGTTCATTCTCTAAGTCCACATGGTTTTCCTCCAACTTCTATCTACATTGTGGTAGACTGGGTAGGTAATCTGGCCAAGCCTACTTGCTAGGGCCCCACTATGCCCACATCTGCCAAGTGAGCATCAGGCTGAGGAACCCTGTCTACTTTCCAACTTAGGGTTGAATAGGCCATCTGCCTTAAAGTGGTGGGGTATACTGCACAGGTCTTCCATAAGCTGTGCTGAACCAATCAGAGCACTTCTTTAGGAAATCTGAAGCAAAGGGAGTAGTTTTGTTCCTGTCAACAAAGAAACCTGCCAGGGTCATGGAGATTTGGAATTGAGTGCTTCTGATAGGCTGTGAAAATCCTGTCTGAGGCAGAGGGATGCTGGTGGAAGCAATCAGAGAATCTCAAAATAAAGAAGCCATGCATCTCCTATATTAGTAATTTTTCTGTTGCTGTGATAAAATAACCATGACCATGGCAACTTAAGGATAAAATACCATGCCATAGACAACTTAACCATTTGGGCTTATGGTTCCTGTGGAATAAAACTCCATGATGCTAGAGCAGAGGCAAAGCAGCTAGATTAGGAAGCTCCTATCCTCAAACCATAGGTACTAAGCAGAGAAAACTAACTGCAAATAGGAATAGGTCTTAAACTCTCAAAGCTCACCCCTAGTGACATACTTCCTCCAGAAAGGCCACATCTCATAAATTTCCCTAAAGAGCATCACCAACGGTGGGTCAAATGTTCAAATACATGGACCCATAGGTGCATGCCATTCAAAGCACCATAACCCCTGAGAGACAGAGTGAGTCCCTCTGTTTCTCAACATTCATTCTGGTTTCCACATTCTCTGCTCTTTTCATAACAGAAAGAGGGATCTGTGTACGAACAAAACACGAACTAGTTCAAGTAGGTTTCTTTTCCTAACAGATAGAATTACATTGTATTATTTTTAGATTGAACAAAATAAATGGTTATGTTCTGATATACAAACAAATTATAAGGAAACATATTCAAGAAGACGACAATGGAACGTGCATAGTAAATATGTGGATGAGATGTTTTATCCTAATGTACAAAGAGTAGATACAACAGAGAAAGTCAACAATGAGACTCTGATACAGTGGGTCAAGGGGCATTAACGATAAAATTTCACACAAGGAAATACTAATTGTAAAGCCATGCCTAGGAAAGCATTAAAATGCACAATTCACTTAAACATGTAAAAAATATTTACCGAGTATCCACTATCTGCCAGATTTGGGGAATATGGAATTGAATCTGTCATAGATGATGCCCCCACAGTGCTTAAGGCCTAGAAGTGGGGAGAATAAATTAAGCAGACATTACCAATAACACCTAGATGTTGGGGTAAATGTAGCAATATAATATTACAAAATTAGTACATGCTGAAAATGAAACTCCTGAGGTGCCAGATTCAAATAAAATAGTTAAACAGGAATAATAAACCCATGAATTGATACCATATCATCCAGGGAGCCTATCGGAAAGACTACAGGCCTTAGGCAATTGAGATGAGCATATAAACAGGGGTGTAGAGTCAAAGAGTACTCCTGGCCCTCATGAAAGCATCAAACTAAAGTTTGCATGAGGTTTGAGGTGGGGCCACGTGGGAAGTCTTCTGGTTCTTATGGGGCAGAGGCCGCCTTGGAAATGAATCATGAAATCCAGTTTTTTTTTTTTTTATATTCCCTCCCTTTCTCCTCTCTCTGTGTGTTATATATGTGTTACATATGTTTATGGGGGTGGGATGGGGTGTGGAGGCCAGAGGTCTGTGTCAGATATTTTCCTTGAGCACTTCCCACTTTGGTTTGTGAGATAGTGTCTTTTACTGACCCTGGGGCTCATTATTTGCTAGGCTGGCTGGCGAATGAATGCCAAGGATCTAACTGTCTCTGCCTTGGTCATGCCTGACTTTTATGGTGAATCTGCACACAGGTTCTCAAGCTTGCACTGCAAGCAGTTTAGGAAACCAGCCATCTCACCATTCCTCTTTCTCCTTTTCTTTGCATCTGCCCCACAAGTTGAGTAGCTTAGCTCTGTCATAAGCTAAGTATGATGTGCTTTTGGTCCTCAAACAATGTGGTCACCCAACCACAGACTGCAACTTCCAAAATGGTGAGCTAAAACAGATCTTTTTCTTCTATTAGTATATTATCCCAAACATTTGTTACAGTAACATAATGCTGACTAACACATCTTTTAAGTGTGACAAAAGGTTAGCTTTCATCTGAAGGCTTGTCATCAGTTTGAGATAGTGGCAAATGGCCTCTTTTCTTTTCCTAGGGCTATAGATAGTGAGTAAAAGCCTCTGTACGAATTCTAAACCTTGTGAAATGTGAATTCACACCAGCTTAATAATAAAGGAATTCCTCAAGCCACAAAATGCCTACATGTGTTATGAAATAGACAACATCACCTATGAAGTACAGTTTTAAAGTGTGGTTAAGATGGAAAGAAAATAATAGGGGAATGTTTCTAGGTTCTGTGTGATTTAAAAGAAATAACCAAAAGCAGTATGTGGTCCTCAGGTTGAGTTCTGACAAACAAAAATTCAGAAAATAAAAAAAAAAAACTTTGAAAGAAATTGGGTATTGTGTTAAGGAAATTACTCTTAATTTTGTTAATTTGTGTAATAATGGCAATATTTTCATATTGTGTTTATATTTTGTAAAAAAATCACACACCAAAAGTTTTAAAATTGATTCATGCTGAAGTCGAGTCATGTGCCACTTAATGATGGGCATATAATCTGGGAAGCCGACTGTTATGTGATTTTACCATTGCACAAACATCATGAAGTGTACTTACACAAACCTAGATCTTATAGGACAATCACTAGATGCATGTTACCTTTTGATGCAATCAAGAGACTTAGTAGACACAAGACCTATGAACCTGTTGCCAGAGTAACAAGACATCTGGTTTTTTCAGCAAACTTTCTTTTTACAAAGAAGAGGAGTACACCTTAAATTAATGAAAGAAATAATTACATAGTAAATACATAATTCAGTAATGTAGCTATTTATTTCATCAGTAAGTATTCTGCACAGAGTTTTTGTATGGCTACAGTGCAGCAGGCCTGTTTACTTCAATGTCCCCAGAAACATGAGCAATGAATTGCATTATGACATTATGATGGAGAAGGCATTGGTAGATAAGAGAAGTTAATTTCTGGCTTTTTGTTATATTTTAAAAGATACATTTATGTTATTTTGTATGTATGAATGTTTGTCAGCATGCAGAATTGTGCACCATGTGCATGCCTGGTGTCCATAGAGGTCAGTAGGAAGAGGGAGTCAGGTCTCTTGAAACTGGAGCTAGAAACAGTTTTGAGTTGCCACGATTGTGCTGGGAATCGAACCTGGATCCTCTGGAAGAGCAACAAGCTCTCTTAACAGGTGAGCCATATTTCCAGCCCCTTGTTAGCATGTATTAATTGTAGAAAATTATGTGTCCCATCATGGCATTGCCACATATACATGATATACTTTGATTATAGTTACCTCCTAATACCCTGGTATCTTTCCACCTCTTGATAATCCCCCTTCTCTTCCCAAATTAGTTCCTTTCTACTTAAAAAAAATCCAGATTGCACATATGAGAGAAAACATGTATATTTGTTTTCTGAGCCTGGCTTATGTCCATTAACAAGGTGATCTGCAGTTCTGTCTCTTTCCCCCAGAGCATGGGTTCTTTCTTCTTTATGGTTGAATAATTTTCGAGTTTTCTAATCCCTATATCCACCGAAGGACACTTTGGCTGACTCTGAAACTTGGCTACTTTGAGTAGTGCCACAATAAGTATGAATGTTCAGGTATCTTTATTATAAAAAATTTCACCTCCATTATAATCTTCTGGGACCATAGTATATGTGATGTGCTGTTGGCAAAAATGTCGCATGATGTATGAGTGTACTTAAGAGTGTCTATAATTCTGGGCCAGATGAGATGCTACAGGACAGTTTAATAAGAGAGACTATTTATAGGGCATAATCAGACTGTAGGAAAAACAAAGTATTTTGAAGCACCTCAGAGCTGCATGAGTTTCCAGTTATTGGGGCCTTAAAGGACAGATGATGGAGCAGTTACTGGAACTTGAAGAGTGGTGGCTCCAGCTAGAGAAGGTGTCACCACAGAAGCTGTGGGCTTTGGTGGGAAAACCCAGTTACTGCTAACTCTTGACTTGTTTGTTCTTTTGTTAGATTGTCCCATTGTCCATGAGGGCCAGAGATTTCACATCCTCAAGAAAATAAAAGGATAGGGAAAGTGACAGGGCCAAAAGAAAACTGTTCTGCACAGGATAAAATATGAGGATGCCTGGAATCTATTTTAAAGCACCTTAGGAAAAAACAGATGAGGCAAACATGACATATGTTAACAATTGTTAAATCCAGATGGAGAATATGCACGTTAGCTATATTAGTTTTTCTACTTTTCTTTATATTTGAATTTTCATAACAAAAAGTCAAAAGAAAGGGAGAGTAAAATAAATATAGACATTTTAAAACAAAGTCTGAAAAAAATTTACACTTATGATCCTAACTGGAAAAATTACTAGAGGATTTACTTCAGAGATGAAACCTAGAAATGAAACCCAGAAGGCAGCCGTAGGAGACGAAAAGCAATGATGAGTGATGAACCTGGGTAAACATGCGAGTAAATCTAAATGAGCATTAGCCGTAAAAATAGCTAGAGATTACAGATCAGTGTGGAAGGCTCTACTGCAGATGAAGACACAGAAGAGAGGCCAGCAGGGGGAGGGGGAGGCATCTAGAGAAAGGGGGGAATGGATGAGCTGAAATTTAAAGGTCAAAAAGGAGTTATTGAAGAGGAATCTGAGGGCAAACTCAAGCTGAAGGCGCAGCACCAGGCAGACATAATTCCCAGACTACATTGTTTTTGATACATCTGGCAGTAGGAGGTCCCTTTGGGGGATGGAAGAAGTAAACATATAGGAGCCATAACCTAAAGGGTCTGTGAAAATGGGTCTGAGGGGTCTCAAGTTCAAGGCTGGAAGACAATGCAGGGTTTTGTACAGGGAAATGACCTGATCAGATTTGCATTTTAGAAATGAAACTCGAGCTCACATTTGGAGGACTGATTGAAGAGTTCAGAGGGGAGGCAGCTTGCAGACAGGGCGCCTTGCAGCAATCAAGGTGAGGCAAGAGCAGATCTGATCTAAGGCAGTAGCACTGACGCTGACGATGGAGAGGAAACTGATTCAAGAGATAGCTAAGAGGTCAGCTGATGAAGACTCAGTGATTGATTGGAGGTAGGGTGGTATAGAATGACAGCTGGCTTTGCTTGGATGTAGGTAAAATCATGGGACTAGTAGCTTGTAGAAAGAGAAGATTTGAAGGAAAGATGGTGACTCAGTTTTCTTCATATCTAAATGCTGGGGTCTGATGCTATGAATTAGGGTGGGAGCCATATACGACAAGCCTGCATTCAGACATGGAGAAAACAAGAGGAGGGCCAGGCAAGCCTTGTCTAAACGTACATGAAGAAAGAAAACCATTTCCCTAGCATTCCCCATCAAAGTCTTCCATCTCCTTGCCTGGAATGAATCAGCTCCTAGTGACATTGAGGACTTGGAGACTGAGGAAATGGAGAAGAAAATTGTTGTAACTGGCTTATGTAAATTGTTGTCCAATTCCTGAGGATGGTGCACTGCTCCCAGATAAAACTGGATTTCTGTTAGGCAGGAAAGGACAGCGGTAGGTGAGCTAGACAAACAACAAAGCATGCTGTTACCACATGGTTACACAAACAAGGGCTGTGATCTTAGGGGCCAGGGAAATAACCTACTGTCAGATGTTCAACCCTTAAGCCTAGAGGGCAGAACTGGGAGACTTCCTCCTGGCTGGACAGCCTGCTGAGTGTCCAGGAACTGATTCCACAGTAGGACACATATGACTGGGGAATAAAAGCCAAGAGCCATTGAAAGCCTCTGGCCTCAATAGACTGTTTTGGGACACTGGACTCTTCTTAATGTGCAGATGGGGACCTGATGGGCTTCACTGGACAGCTTTGGGGAGGCAGAGAAAATCAGTGAAAGAAACCATGCTAACATTAGGAGTTCTTAGATGTGGCTAAAAGAAATCATATTTTTAAAGGGGGAAGAGGTTAATTTCACTCATGGTTTCAGAAGTCTTGGGTCCATCATGGCAGGGGAGGCATAGCTGTGAGAAAGGTTTGGTACCTATTAGCGGGAATGTGAGACAGTTGGTCACATCATGACAACCAGGAAGTAGAGAACTCAGGCTGGAACCAGAAGACTCCTGTCTAGTAACCTACTTTTGCAAATTGGGATCCCATCTCCCAAAGCCTCATGACTTCAAAAAACAGTGTTCCCAGCTGGGGGACAAGCCTTTTAAATACATGAATTTGTTGGAGATACTACACACACACACACACACACACACACACACACACACACACACACACACACGTACGAACACACGCACGCATGCATGAATCTTACATGTTATGTATAGGTACTAAGGACTGTCTAACTACCTTGTGGCTGTATAGCTTATGAGAAAATTCTCAAGACATGACACAATTACTCTGGTATTTAAAGAGAAAATGAGATAATGTTTAAATACCCAGAAACAACTTTAGCTGAATATAAGCCTTGGTGCCTTATTTTATTCCTTCTTAAACTGACTTGAGTTGAGTTTCTGTCACTTAAAACCGAAGTAGTCTTGACTCATACACGCAAATGTCTAGTATCCTTTGGTTATGAGGGAGTTGTAATACATGGGAAGAAATAATTCCTAGAGGATGCAATATGTTCCATCTTTAGCCTTGCTCTAAATGTCAATTTCAGTAACTCATCCTGTCCCAAGGTTCTCACCCCCATCCCTGAAAGCCCTTGGTCTTTCTTGTATTTGCTCATCCAGGACAGGAGTCTGATTCCCAACCCGAATCAATTTCATGGCTGCTACCTCCCTGCCTTGACCACTATGTTGTCTCAAAGTCCCTTGCAGCACTGGCTGGCTGGTCTTCATTTATAGTAAATTCCTTGAGCAAGAGTGAAGATGGTATCTTTCCAACTTCTAGAATGATTTGTACCAAGTTCCCCTCAAAGCGTTTGTTAGTTTCAATTCTATTAACTTGAGGAGGAATATAATTTAGTGGTTAAGAGAATAGTCTCCAGAATGAGACTTCCCAGGTTCAAGTCCCAGCTCTGCCACTATTATCTCTATGACCGTGGGCAAGTGATGCTCAGCTTCTTTTAAGGGGATAATAACAATGCTTACCAACCTAGAAATTGCTTTGAGGACACAAAACACTTAAATTGATGCCTGCCTCATAGATAGTGCTAGGTGCTTGTTTTTTCTTTAGGTGGAAATAGTTAAGACTGCTCCTGGGTAAAGCAGGCTTTGTTTGGCTTTGTTTCTTCACATTATCCTTTATTTCTTTCTGTTTCCTTTCATTGGAACCTTTTTTCTCATTCCCTACATCATCACCTTGGTCTCCCACCTTGCTTTGCCTTCTATGTGTGTTCTAAATATGTTCCCCCTCCCCCGTCATCTTCCAAATCCCTTGCTCTAGCCCGCTGATACAGATGTAAGAACTGTGGTCACTATCTTGCTCTGAAGTCATTACCTTGAGCACCAACTTAATGCTTCCCCATCACCTACAGCTGATGTTTTCACATTAATACAGCAAAACTCAACACAATAGGTTAGGGAAGATCATTTTAGAAAGTGAATATCTCTTTGGAAGAGGTCTTTCCAAGTGCCCTGAAATTATTGCCTAAGTCATTGATTATATCTATTGGAAGCTGACAGTGACAGACCCAGCTGGAATATGGTTATATACAGGAATACAGAAATAAAGGTCAGTGTGGATCCTGATGACCCTCTTTTCTCTTCCTGGAACTGGAGTCCTAATAACTGCTTCTGTTGCTGATCCGTCTTGTATCCTCAGAGATACCTCAACTGGAAAATAGTTGCAGGAGCAAAAGAGGAAGAAATGTTGCTGGTTAAAGTCATACAAGGATAGCAAAGGAGAAAGATCCTGAGATCCATTCAAAACTGTCCAGGAGAGGGGAGAGGTGGGGTCCTCCCTCCCATCCTCTATGTGCTTTCCTCACACAGAGCAATGTATTTCACAGAACTCAGAATGACATTATAGCACTACTATAGAAGAGGGGGATAATAGGCATGTGTCTTAATTTGGGCTACTATAACAAAATTTTATAGACTGGTTAACCTATAAGCAATATAAATCTGTTTGTCCCAGTGTTGGAAGTTAGGAAATCCATGATCAAGGTAGCAGCAATGCCAGGTGCCTGAGGAGGACTAATGTACAGATCACGGTCAGCCAATGTTTTGTGTTTAGCAAGAGATCGAGAGCTTTCCGAGTTTTTCCCTTGTTCTCAAGGTCTGACAATTTACTTATTACCCTTGACAACTTGTTTTTGACTGGACTCAGCCTTAGAAGTAGAAACTCTCAGAGAAGACAGCCTATGTCTCTTCATAATCTGTTCCTGGCATTTTTTTTTTTAGTTCTTTTTGGCTTCCTTTATTCTCTTGGCCAAAATTTTAACATTTTCTGCAGCCTAATAATTCATGCATTATTTTCCCAGGGAAGTATGTCAGTGTTTGTGTTGCAGGACATGTGGGGCAACAAGACGCTGAGTCTTGGTGCTTTGGGCGTCTTATTTGTTTAAAGGACTTTCTGACAACATATTGGTAGACATTATCTTATTTAGAGAGATTGACAAATTTTTGGATTCTAGTAGCTCTCTTGGTCCTTGGCGGCTGAGGCACAGAGGATCTGTCAGTCTAAAAATATCCTTTTCTCTTTTTTTTCACAGTGACCAAGTTGAGAACACTCAGATTGCCATCCACAATGCATCCTGAACAGATGTGCACTTCCTCCCTCTAGCTCTCCTTGATTTATGATGAGAATGCCCCTTACTCTACAGTAGGCTTTCATGAAGACAGCTTGCTTCACTGGAAGACCTTGTTCATTGTTCCCACTACTGATGGGGACCACATAACCCTTCCACTCTTCACCAGAGCATCAGCGGCTACTTCTATGTCCATGTGCTTTTCATAGAAAGTATGAAGTTTGTGTTCATTGTCCACTACACTGAGTTTCTGACAGCCACAGGCTGGGAAGGAGACATTTAGCTTCATCTTGACACAGTTAACCCTCTGGGGGTACCAAGGAAAAAGAGCCCGGAATATTTTCTTATAAGGCATTATAGGGCACCTATAGGGCACTAATCCCACTCCTTTGGGTGCTATCCTTATGCCCTAACTACCTCCCAAAGGTCCCATTAGCAAACATTGGAGATGAGATTTCAACATTTTGGGAGGACATAAGCGTTCGGTCTTAAACAATGCTTTGTATTCTGGAAGAAATTGATTTCATCTGTAACATAACTTTATATGTTAGATTTTTTAAAAAGTGCTTTTGCATAGGGTTTTCTAGTTATCTTTATAATAGCCCTAAGAGGCAGATACAAGAGGGGAGCTGAGTAAGGCAATAACCTCCTTTAGTCAGGTTAGCTGCCTTAATAAATGAGCCCCGAATCGCAGTACCTTAACATGATAGCACATTGTCTTTCCCTACTCTCTAATGCAGACCAGCATTTGAGAACTGGATACAGGTTGATATTCCATGATGTTCATCTTTTAGGTGAAGTCAGAGTGATTTTTTAAATTTAATCACTTTGAATCAACAACACTCTAGCAGCTGGCAAGCTTCATGGAGTGGGAGGGGTCATCTGTTACCCTTCATTGGCATTTGCTGCTAAAGCCTGTGAAAGGTAATACTTGTCTGGTCTCCTTGCATGAGTCTGTTCTAGCCTTCCCATTCTTGACATCTATCTTAGTCCTTTTGGGTTGCCATGACAATAAAATACTATAGATAGGGTGACTTACAAGGAACAAAAATTTATTCTACATAATTCTGGAGGCTGGGAAGCCAAAGATAATGGTGCTGGAAGATTTGATGCCTGTTGAGGGCCAGCTAAATGGCTAACTTTTTGTTGTCTCCTCATATAATAGGAGATGCAGGAGATTTCACTAGGGATTCTTTCATAAGAGTCCTGATTCTATCCACAAGGATGCTGAATTTGAGGCAGAGGGCCACAAATGTTCAGATAACAGCATCTACTTTCCTTCTGGTGTTGTAAACCCTCTCTATTGGCTACACAGTTCATCTGCCACTTGTTTACTTTCCTTCCTTTGGGTCACTGTCAGGGAGTCACCTTGCCCTCTGAGGATGCACATCTCTCTGGAGATTTTAATCCAACTGTTACCTATGCCATACTGGGGGATTTTGGGACATCTGAATCATTCCTATACTATTTAAGAACTAGGATAGATCTAAAACCAGCTCTGCCCACCCATGTGCTGCCATATTTTTTTTATTGTATTTTGCTTTGATCCTTCCATGATGGCCCATGAGGTAGACCCCTTCCAGAGAGCCAAAAGTAGATGGAATAATAGCCCATTTGCTTTTGGTTTCCTTACACGAAGTTAAGGTTTTGATATCGATCTGTCCTCCAGTGAGCCAGATCTTGGAACTCATTGCTTTGTCTGCTTTCTGACTTCCTTCTCTTACCTTTGGAAAATGAGATAGAATTCTTTCTTCTTAGTAGAGTTCAAAGCTGTGAACCTAGTGTCCTGGCATCAGTAATAAAGAGGGTACAATTAAAAAGAAGACTCACCAAGAAGGGGGGTGTCCTGTCCCTAATCCTAATAAGATAGAATCCTTATAACACGTGGCATGTTTATTGTTCACCCAGAAGCCTTTTCTGAAGGGACTCGCCACTGTTCCATCCCAATCAGATACAACACTCAACCTGAAGATGCTACACTCCGCTTGGAATTGAACACCAGGCTAACTACTCTTTCTTTTCTTTTTTTTGTTTTTGTTTTTTGTTTTTTTCGAGACAGGGTTTCTCTGTGGCTTTGGAAGCTGTCCTGGAACTAGCTCTTGTAGACCAGGCTGGTCTCGAATTCACAGAGATCCACCTCCCTCTGCCTCCCGAGTGCTGGGATTAAAGGAGTGAGCCACCACTGCCCAGCTTACTCTTTCTTTTCTAATTACGTCCAGTTACATTACAGACCTGTCAACGTGGAACACTAAGGGAGCTTCACATATTTGCTATGACTATCAAATGTCTTTTTACTCTAAACTGCACTCTCTACTCTTCCCCTGCCATGCCTTATATTGCAAAACACTGCCCTTTCTAGGCTCCCTTAACCCTTTGTCTCCCATCTTAATCCAGTCAATGAGAGGCAGTGGTGGAAGGTTGCAGAGCATTATGAATGGAGAAGCCAGAGTACTTCAGTCCTATCATCCTCTGCATCACATGGCATCTCCAGATCCAAAGGAATCCCCTGACTTCCTTTCTTGGCCACAGTTGGCTCTGGTTCAAGTTCCAGTCCTCGGGCTCAATTGTTCTACTCCTCTTATGCTCCTGAGCATGCAAGGTTGTAGTAGTTTCTGACTGTCACTAATCTCTGGATGGTTTCATCATCCTCTGCTTTGCTTATTCTCTCCTATTTCCTGTGTGGCCAATCTCCTGAATCAATTTGAAAGTCTTGGAGAAGTTTCTATTTTCTTATTGGGAGCCTGACTGTATACACATGGCTATTTCATAAAAATACAAGTATGAAATTC
Source organism: Cricetulus griseus (assembly GCF_003668045.3). Classification (NCBI taxonomy): domain Eukaryota; kingdom Metazoa; phylum Chordata; class Mammalia; order Rodentia; family Cricetidae; genus Cricetulus; species Cricetulus griseus. The sequence goes on along the minus strand of NC_048604.1, from coordinate 116,910,356 downwards.
TTTAGGAAATGGTGAATCTAACATGGATGTCTATCTCTTTAAATTCAGAAAGTTTATGCAGGAAACTCATTCATGGATTTCGGTTTTGGTTTCTTGAGGTTTCCCAGAGAAGAACCAACACCCTTAGTGTTGTGACTTGCCACTGGAGGTGACACACAGGTCACCCTCTGATCCCACAAGTACAACAGTGCCCTGTATAAAAGGCCACAATTAATTTTATTGCACATACATGTGGAGAGATACCTGCTTGGCCTCCATGTGAGAGCTATAACTCTCTTAAATTGATGTGTCAGCGAACTAAAACTCAATATTTTTTTCACACAGTATATTTTACAGTCAGAGGCCCTTCCCTAATCGGAATAAAGCAATTTGGCTCCCTGTCATTGCTCACTGAAAACATATGAGCTGGTTGGCATTTCTAGCAGCCCAGATTTATCAGGGTCTCTGATCTAGTGCACGGGAGGTTCAGGGCTGTGGCATGGACAAAAGTGGATTTTTTATGATGGCATTGTGCTGCATCTCTGCATAGCTAGATTTATCCCTTCATTTCAGAAATATTTTTACTGTCTTTAGCCGCAAACCTACTTCAGTTTGAAAAGATTCCACACAGTCTGCAAGAGGCTTTTGGGGCCATTCTTTCTAGACTTTTGAAGTTGGAATTTCCATCCTATAAAAGGTCCCATGTTGCCCTCTTTCGAATCATGGCATTCTGGGAATTTAAGTTCTATTGTGTTAAGTCTCCTTGAGTGTCAACTGTCTGCAGCTACAGAATGAACCAAGGACAGGACTTGCGGAGTCTCATTCTTGTAAAACTATATCAGAGCAGAAGAAACACCCACATCACTGCTGCTGCTCTTAGTAAGTAGCAGACACCGGCCCCCTTCCATACATAGTCTTCCGATTTCCTTGAGACCTCCAGCTTCATTGTGCTTGTACTTCTAACCGCCCACACCTGCTCTCCTTAACGATCATCACGCATTGAGAGCCACTCTGCCAGTGTTTGTGGAGAATGGGAAATGCCTAGAATCTTTTGTTCCCTTGGCCTGGCTGTTACTCAATGACTAAAGGGTGATGGTTTTACGAAACCCCTGCTCTCTTGCCTAGAGTCACTGCAGTTTTTGAGGTATAATTACATTCCTGATCCCTGGCATCAGTCTGAGGCTGGAGCTTTCTCTGTCATGGAAGCCTACCTTAGCATCCTGCTCAGTCCTGCCTGTCTCACTCTCTTAGAGCCCTCCCCAGGAAGCATTTTCTCAATCATTTTACAGTGTTGCAAACCCATTGCAGGGTTTGTTTTTGAGGAACTCCACCTAAGACAGAGTCTTAAAAGTCCGGTCGGATATCAGATGCTACAGTATTCCTTCCAAGCAGGTGTAAGCATCCCTCTTAGTAACTTCCACAGGTGGGCAGCACATTGCCAACACAGAAAGCAAATGCCCCAGAAAAATCACTGGACATCAGCTATGGGAGCAGCCTTACAGGTCATCTAGATTAGCCTCGGTATTGACATGAGGATATTGTTGATGCCTTGTCTCATGTCCCTCAGAACTCTTGAGTCCTGAAGGTCTGTTCAATCTTCTGCACACTGACAGCTCTTTACCTTGAGATCTGTTCATTTCCCCCGATTTCACTCTCCAAAGCCACCAGTGTAAAACAGAACCACAGGAAAGCCAGTACCCCCTGATTTAAAGCATGAATGTGTGAGTAATAGGAATTTGTGATTCCCTCGAATTCTCCAGAGTACTCCTGCGGGGCTGTGACTCACATGATTCCATACTTCGCTGCTCTGAAGACTGAATCCCAGTTGCTCTGAGCGGTGATCCATTCATGCATTTTACCTTCTTCCTTCCCTAACTCATTGTTGCCAATCCTCCAACCTGCCTTTGGGTCAGTTTGAAGGGAATTCCAACGAAGGAATGGGCCAGAGAGGCTGAAGATTTGATTTCTGCTCCTTTCCCTAGAAGTCTTTCTCCACTAAAGAAACTTTTCCCCAGAGACGTACTGAGCTGACAGAGGCCCTGGGTGAAAACCTGTGCGCTTTAGCTCGAGCTTTCCAGGCAGGACTCACTGTGGGATTCTGTGCTATGTGCATTCATTTGGTTGGATGCCTTGTAGCTGTTTTTCTCCATAATGCTTTATTTGGAACTTTCCCTAATGTATAAATTTTGTGGCACATTTGCATAAACACAGTCTTACATTTATGTTTATATCACACATATTTTCTCAAGATATCTTTTTTGGTGCCATAAATCAGATTTCTGCCTTAGTTTATGTTATATTACTAATGAAGAGTCCAAGTGGATCTCCTAATTCCCAAGTCCACAAAACTAGCCCACTGAGGCCACACACCATATATTCAGGTTCTTCTGAGAGCCCGCCACAGAGAGCCTCATTTGAGTGCTCCTGTCAATTTCTAATGTTGTATAGATTTGACCCCAGGACTCATGCACTGTGTCTCTTATGGAATCCATCAGTCTGGAGAGAAGAGCTTGAGGGTGGCAAGCCACAGGATTCCATTACTCTCCTGGCCTAAGGCCCAGATCACTGTTTGATCACAAGTCATCTTTTCCCGTTTCACCTAGTTCCTGCCAGGTTCTTGGGCATGGAAAGACCCCTTACCATGCATCATCTACACAGTAGAATTCTCAAATGATTGCATTCCAAGAAAAGGTCAGAAGGACCCCCATCATGTACAAGCAAGAGCCCTCTAACCTCAAGGGTAGACATAATCAAAGGCCACCTGCCCCTGCAATAAGGTTCTTGCCCTTGGTGCATTTCTACCCCAGTGGCATAAGAGAGAAGTCTTGAGCTCCCCCTAGAGGTTATTGTTTCTACATCAAGTATTCCTTGGGAGAATGCAGTTATGTAGGGGCTAGATCTATTAGTAGTACACATTACATGCAGCTCAGAACTGAATATCTGAGTATACTGTGATTAAAAATGAATTATGAATTTCATGATCCATGCAATACTTAGAATAACAATTGTCAAGGGTCTCTCAAGTAAATACTATTAGAATCTCACTCTTGAATAACACAACTCTATGCCATTAGAAATTGAAAATAAAGTAATATGGATGACTGTCTAATAAAGGGCAATATTGCACAATTCATCTCCTACTGGTTAGGCTACATGTAAGCTCTGTGTGGCTCTCTTTATTCTGACACCATTCTGAGTTGAAGCTGAATGAAAACAGGCAGAAGTAGCCTATTGCCAGTGGTCATCACAATGCCAAAACTTAGCACTGTGTACTCAGTATAACTACAGAAAGAAATTGTGGCTGATCCTGTTATTTTTATTGGATCTCTACTAAGCAATAGTCTCTATGGATAGTCCAGCTATAACATCATCCAATGTGAGTCCAGAAATCAGAACTGAAGTCACAGTCCAACTATGCGCTAGCTGGCTGACCTCAGGAAAGTTTCTTAATGTCTCTGAACCAGAAATTCCTAAATGATGATGCAGAGCTAATAATAACGCCTCTATGACCCACGAGACGACCATGTAACACTTGCAAGATCACATAGTGCTGAAAATCATGGACCATTTGTGCTCAACACAGAATGGGCCTTTTCCACTGAGGGCCAATTACAGATATATAAATTTGAAAATTTGTATGAGGCTTGAGGGGAGGGGTCAGAGTATAGAATGTGGTTTCCTTCACTTAGCTTGAGTTGCTTTTATCAGGAAAAAATATACTATGCGTACCCATAGGTAGATAGGTGAAAATTAAATGTGAGATATGACTGCTTGATAGAAAAATAAAAACCAAACATTATCTGTAAATCTGTTTCTTTTTCTCAGATCTCTAAATGTGCACCTAACACAGATCAGCTGATTAACTAATTTTTAAAAATAAACTAATTTGTTATTTCTCTCTACTTCTCTTTCCAGTTGCCAGAGTTGGAAAAATTGCTTCCGAAAGAGAGCCCTCTTGTTTAAAAGAGACACAAAAGCATCTCATACTAACTAAGTCTAGGTGGGATCAAACTATTTTTTTGAGTCCTGGGATTGAAAAGGGAAAAACAAACAAACCAACAACAATAACAAAAAAACAAAGCAGGCCTTCAGAGGGAGGGAGGGAGGAAAGGAGAGGGGGGAGTTCCCAGTAAGACATGTGTCTTCACATTACTGGAGAGAAGGGTGAATCTTCAGATATGAGGTCATAAAAATGTCCTGGGTAAGATGGGAACTCAGAACTGCCTTAGCGAATCCTATATGGGCCTTTATCAAATTCATCCACGTGCACATAGAGATCCCGGATCAGCCCAGCCTCCAAAATAAACAGATGCTAGTCTGGATATTCCATTTCCTGGAGGAGCCTCCTGGGGTGGTGGCGGTAATGGTGGTAGTGGTGGAGGTGGTGGTGGTGGTGAAGGTGGTGATGGTGAAGATGGTGGTGAAGGTGGTGGAGGTGATGGTGGAGGTGATGGTGGAGGTGGAGGTGATGGTGGATGTGGAGGAGGTGGCGGGGGGGGGGTAGAGGCAGTGGCAGTGGTGGTTAGAATGATCTACTCAGGAGAGCACAAAGCATGGGAGTTCATGGACACTGGGAAATGTTTAGTGCAGATCTCTGTTAGGGCTGGAGACCTACATCTTCCAACAGTACACTAGAAGGGCTCAAGGTGGGAAAGAAGCAATGGGGGTGGCAGGTATAGGTAAAAGGCACCTTCCCAGAAATGAAAGAGGACCAGGTGGTGCTAGGAGAGGCGTGCGAACCATGAAGGTTTTGATGACTTTTTATGGCAAGTATCACAGCATATTGCTATGCTGATAGAAGTGATCCAGGGAGGAAAGTGCGATGGAGGAAGCAGGAGAGAGGGGAGTTAACCACAGGAAAATTAGCTGCAGGGGAAGAGCTCCAGTTCTCACTTGGAAGGCTTGGCCGTATGTAAAAGAGGACCAAGTCTGGTCATTTTATCAGGAGGGTAGGTAGAGTTGGTCAGTACAGTAGGCAAAGGAGCTGAGAGGGTAGGCAACTTCTCTTAAGGCTGTTTCTTTTGTCCCGCAGGGAATTAAGAAAGATGTTCATTTTTATCACAGACACACACTGGCATGGCTCGGGTCTAGGCAACAGAAGGAATGCAAGAATTCATAAGATGGGGAAGAACACCAGGAAATGCTTTGTTTGGGGCATGCCATGGCTATTGCATTATTAACTCCCAGCAGCTGCACTTACCTGCACAGGAACAAGCCAACCAAAATCCCTGCAGACATAAGGAAAGTGATCTGCCCCCCACCACCACCACCAAGGAGGCATTGTTACTTGATAACTGTCAGGTCAGGGAGGATAATTATGTATTTAGGATGTTCCCACTGGTAGATTTCCCATGCTTTTGTGGATGGTGCCAAACTCATGCACATATGAGCAGTGTTAACTGAACTTTGATATCTCTATCTCTATTTCTATCTCTATCTCTATCTCTATCTCTCTATATCTATATCTATATCTATATCTATATCTATATCTATCTATCAATATATATATATATATATATATACATACATGACAAAAGAAGACATGAAATTGGGAGGGAGGCATAGTCAGGGCATGGGGGGAGGAGTGAGAGCAAAAAAAAGATAGGTGGTAGATACAATCATATTATCATATTTCATTGGTTTTATGTATGAAAATTTTAAGAATAAAGAAACATTATATAAACATCTGCTGAGAAGGAAGACTAGAAGGCCTTGCTGGAGGTTGTGGAAAGGTGAAACAGATTATGGAAGCATCATCTCATAGATAGGGCAGAGAGAATTGTGCTGGGAAATGGGATAGGATTGCCTGGCTGCACTGATGTACCACTTGAGGTCTGTTATCATAAATTTCAAGTGAGGCCAGTCAGTGACAGTTGAGTGTTTTCCAGCAGCCACTTTTAGCTGCTTAGGAGCTTGGAAGGAAGAGGTGGGAAGCTGGAATTAAACAAGGCTAAACATGCTTATCAAGGGCAAGCAAAATAATGGTGTTGAGAGAACACACAAGAAGAGGACAATGTGTGCAAGGAGTGCTTATGGGAATACATACTCTCAGTGCAAACGTGGAGAGGGAGGGAATGGAGGACATGTGGTGTGGTGAAGTGTTGGCACAGCAATAGGACTTGGGGAGCATAAGTGGACTAAGTAAGAGCACCAGAGAAAGCCTATTGACAGGAAGTCAGAATGTAGGAAGCAGGGAAGTAAGGTTTGCTAACGGAGAAGTTCCAGGTGATGTGACTTCAGCAATGGGAAGCTGAAATTAGTTGTTTAAGACAAGAAGAAGTCTTCATTTGTCAAGGAGATTAGAGTCCAGAGTGTTTGAAGGCTCTCTATGTGTATCCAAATGGTTAAGAAAGAGCTGAGAAAGTTCTAACTGAAAATAAAGAGTGATGATCCTGGGGAAAACGTCTTCAGTGACAGATTGTGTGTAGAGGGTGTGGTTAGAAGGTGAGAGTTGACTCTGACAAGAACACTGTGGCAGCCATGAGAATGTCCTTTTCAGACCCTTAACTACTGGGAATGCAATTCATTGACAGCACCAGATGCTGTGCCTAGAAATCCATCATTCTGATAGCCACACCCTTACCAGCTGGACTGAGTACTGCAAGGATCCTAAGGCAGATACCATAGTGGAAGTTGTGGGGCTCTCCTGTTTCACCGCTTTGCCTTGAGGATGCCTCAAGAGTTTTTTCCAAAAGTTTCTTAGACACTCACTAATACCTATGGCCTTTTTTCTTTACAACCATTGTTCCTTTTACAGAGTTGGACCCACACAATGAGCAGAAAAATACCTGTATACCTTCTTCAGTCTCTTCTCCTATTTTATTTTTTTGGCCTTCATCTTCTTGTCTTGACTTGGTGTCAGCTTCTTAGATGTCTTGAACTAGCACAAAGAGTAAATGGAGAGTGACATGTGAGAATTTCTGGTCACTTTGGGGAGGAGGAAGGAACAAAGTAGACTAAAAGTTGCATGGGAGAATAAGGACAACATCTGTGTTCTCATCTTGTGTGTGCAAGGTTGCTATGATCTAAATGTCTGTGCCTTCTTCAGTTTCATATGATGAAATTGAGCCTCCAATGTGATGATATTAACAGGTGGGCCTTCGGGGGTCATTAGATTGGATGGGATTAATGTCCTTATGAAAAGGCCCAAGGAACTGGGGAGACGGCTCAGTTTGTAAAGCAATTGCTTCATAAGTAAGGGGGCTTAAATTTGATCCCCAGAACTCATGCAAAAAGCAGAATTGTGAAGGTGCACCCTTGTAATCCCAATAATACTGTGAGATGGGAGGTGGATTAAGGCACCTATTCCCTGGGCTCTATGGTCAACTTGCCTAGCCTCCATGATGAAGCTCCAGCCCAATGAGATGTATGAAGAATGACACACAACACACGGAGGTTGCGCTTTGACTTGCACACACACAGACACAGATACAGACACAGACACACACACACACACACACACACACACACACACACACACACACACAGAGAGAGAGAGAGAGAGAGAGAGGAGAGAAGAGACAGAGACAGAGACAGAGACAGAGACAGAGACAGAGACAGAGAGAGCACCTGAGGGAGCTTTGCTGTATTTTAGATATGTTTTGTTCCATGTGAGTTTATGTGCTGGAGATTCTGCCCTTATAGCAGTGTGAGGGGCAGTACCTCATAGGATGCCATTGGACCATTGTGGGTATCACTCTCATGAGAGATTAACATACATTTGATGGGGACTCCCACCTAGATACAATATTGTAAGTCATTATAAATGATCAAGGGTGTGCCCCCGCTTCTGGCTTTCTGTCTCATGATTTGATATCTCCTGCTTTCATCTGATTCTTGCCAAAATGCCATTCTCCATGAGACCCTCGTGAGATGCTCAACCAAAAGAATGCCTTTTGCATGCAACACTAAATAAACCTCTTTTCTTAATATTCAGTCTTATTTTGCTTATCAATAGAAAACTAACTAATGAGAATTCAGTTCTCCTTTTTATGATATGAGAGCATAGCAAAAGGCATCATTTATGAGGAATAAATTCTTATCAGATGGCAAAATCTGCTTACACCTTGATCCTGGATTACCCTGTCTGCATAGCTGTGAGAAATCAATGTCTGTTGTCGATAAGTCATTCCATTTGTGAGATTTTTGTTGTAGCAGTCCGACTAAAACAATGACATTCCTCTCATTAAGAGAGTCTGCTCTCCCTCTGCTTAAATCAGGGTCAACTCATGACTTTTTTTCTCCCCCAGAATGTAGTGGAATTGACACAGTGTCTGCTCCAGGATAAAATCTTAAAATTTTACTTCTCTTGCTTCCTTGAATCACTACTTGAAGAAGTTCAGGTCACCCAGTTATCAAGGAAAATTACAAAAATGGAGCCACACAAAGGAAGACCGAGATTCTAAGTTCACAGTCAGAACCAAGACTCAGACAGACATATGAGTGAGGCTACCTTGTACTTTCCAGCCTATAGCCAGTCAATGCAACCATGTAAACCAATGTAGCCCATCCCACATGGATCAGAGATGAACTATGATTTTTAAACCTCACCTACAAGTAGATACAATTACCTTTCTCTCCTCCCTCTTGCCTGGGCCATAAAGTATACTATAAATAGTATATGAGGTGGTTTGAAAGAAAATGGCCCTAATAAGGAGTGGCACTATTAGGAGGTGTGGCCTTTTTGGAGTAGGTGTGGCCTTGTCAGAGGAAGTGTGTCACTGTGGAGCAGGTTTTGTGGTCTCCTATGCCTACACTATACCCAGTGTGACACACAGTTGCTTATGCGGGCTGTAGAACTTCTAGCTTCTTCCCAAGCATCCAGTCTACTTGCACACCACTATGAAAATAATGGACTAAACCTCTGAATCTGTAAGCCAGCCCTGATTAAATGTTTTCTTTTATAAGAGTTTCCATAGCCATGATATCTTTTCACAGCAATAGAAAACCTAAATAAGACAGTATAGTATAGTATAGTATAGTATATAAAGTTGCAGTCAGGCAAGCCGTCATGATTAAGGTACAGTCAGTGGATCAGAAGAGAAGTGATGCTTCCTACTCATGGGCCAGATCCTCACAAACTGCCTATGGTGAATCTCTACCCTGTTGTCCTAAATCTTAGCTTGGTAATAATGAATGTCTTTGGAACTATGCATTGAAAATAGTCCAGCCACAAGTTATAAAGAGCCTAGTTTTCTGAATCCTTACATTGAAATCTCCCATTCCTTAGAGACACCTGCTTTGGAGCTAGAAATAATCTGCCATGTTTCACTACTACACATGTTGAAGTGTATTTCTACTAATGCAACATTGTAGATATGGCACAAACAATGCATTTCTAGGCTCCTTACATTGGAACTACAAAAGAGTATTATTGGATTATGACTGTCTACACACCATATGTTGGAAACTTTAAGCTGGTATCAGCAGTTAAATTAAGTAAACCCATGTAGTCTAAACAGTGCTAGTTCAGGGCTCTCTGGAATATTACCCCCCAGTTCTTTCTACCTATCAGATCCACCAGCAGAGGAAAACAACCTCTAGTCTGCCAATGTCCTGACAGAGGCAAAACTACATTCTTTTATGTAGTGGAACTTGGCTTTCAGTTTTTTGTGGGACCAAGGTATTCTGTATCCCTCCCTAGGGCTGTGTGTGTGTGTCCCCACCTCAGTGGCTAGGCTCTGAAGTCTGAGAACCACCTGAGGAGTTCTGAGAGCAAACACAAGGAGATCCCATGGGATTATTGGATGTTCTTTCCAGAGTAGTTTTTTTTTTATTTCACTTCTGTGGGTTCAGTGTTGCTGGGTAGCTCATGACCATATACTAGACTGTGCAAATGTCAGTGCCACTGTTCATCTAGCCTGAATGCTCTCTTCAGCCTTGCCCCAGGTTTTGCATTGTCTTCATCCACTCCTGTCAACTTGGAGCTGTTATTTCATGCAGTAGTATTGATGTCCTTATTCACAAATACCCTTATGAGCCAGATCTCTGGAAAAGGAGTTATCAGCCCCTACCCATATGTATTGTGGTGCTGTTTCTTCCCTGAAAGACCAGCACCTCTCTTTTCTAGGCCCCAGGGATTTCTCTAGCACCAAAGATTCCTCAGCCCAGGCTCAGGATTTGATATCCTTTCAGACTACCAAGGGAATGGAGTATCAGAATCTGTGGACCTCATATTTCAACTTCCCTGTGAGACATGTTTTAAGGGTCTCTGTAGTTGATTTAATGGTGACTCACTAAAACATAGGTCCACTTGGAAACTGTGATTGTGACCTTATTTGGAAAAAGGGTCACTGCAGTTGTAATTGAGTTATGGCTGTTGAGATGAGATCATCCTGTACCAGAATAGACCTTAAATCCAATATGAACTCTCCTTACAAGAGAGGATAAGTGAAGAAGAGATGGAGAAAGTAATGTGAAGACAGAGGTAGAAAATGAAGTATTGTATCTATAAGTCAAGAAGCATCAAGGATGAACCAGAATGGGGTCTTGGGATAGATTCTTGATCAGACTCTACAGAACGCACAAAGCCTGACAACACTTTGGTTTCAGATTCCTGGCTTCAGGCCTTGGGAGAAAATATATTGTTTTAATCAATTAAATCTGTGGTCATTTGTTACGGCAGTCTTAGGATACCAATGCAGGTATTGTACACACTTCCTGAGGGACTCCTAGGGGTTTTGCTCCGGTTAACATATCTTTTGTTAGCTTCTCTTTCCAGTTTTACTTTTCCTACTTCCTCATTTGAGCTACATTGGATCTGCATCATAATCTCAATACTTGCTTTTAACAGAATAGAAAGAGAAGTTTACACTATAAGGAAAATCCATATTCCATTATTAGATTCACCACTTTCCTTGCTTCTTTTTTATTTTTCCTCCATCTCTTTTCTTTGTCTACCATCCATGATTACTTCTAGTCAGTGCCTGTTGATTAATTTACTATTGAATATATGGGTGAAAAAGGAATCCACCCAACTTTAAGAAAATCAGAAATTGTAGACAGGGAAAGGGTTAGTTTCTAGAAACATTCTTTATTATGCTACTTCCTTGGGAAACAACAAAATGGGCAACCTTACTCCTCTCTATTGTACCTATATTTCCTTTACCCCCCAAACATCTCAAAGCTATATATGGTTCAAAAGCAATCCATGATCTCTGCACATTGTACCTTTGAAATTGAACTGTTTATTCCATCAGGGTCATACCACAATTCCCCCAAACTATGTGTCCTTTTCTCTGGGTCTGTTTGACCTTTGGATACCAGCCATGTCCACCATTAGCCTGGCCTGCTACTGTCAGGGTCATGGGTGGGATAAAGGTGTTTGTTCCTCTTCATGCATCTGAGGCTGTCTTTGAGCACATTATAAAGCAGTGGGATTTGGGCATTAGTTGCTGACCTTCATTGTTTGAGCTATCTGCTCTTCTCTGTCAGAACTCATTGTAGATATTTAAAGTGAACTGTTAGTTTCACATGAAAGTGCAGGAAAGTTTGTACTCAGAGAGTAGTTCAAAGTCTATTCATACCTGTCACCTGTCATCTACTTTCTAGTTTTGATTTGTTCTAATTTTAATTAAAAAGTTTCAAGTATCTCATCCACTGTTATACAATTTTGCATTCCATATGGCTTCTTGGATGGAGTGGAAACAACCTGGGTAGAAGGAAAGAGAGAGAATCTTGAATGTTTAACAGTTTAAGCAAGAAAGCTTTAAGAAGATGACCCAATCCAACTGCCTTGCCACACAGAAAAGCACAGGCTCAGAAAGAGTAGGGTGAGGTCTCCAAAAACAAATGACAATCACAGAAAAATCACAGTTCCCTAGAACTGAAGGGAAGGCTCCACTTTCTCAGCCATAGTGCTTCCATGAACAAGTTGGTTGGGGGCTGAAAACCAGTGCTCTCCCAATAGCTCCAACTGTCAGCCCAGGCTGCGACTGTCTGTTGTCTAACTCAGCCTTATTACTTTCTCTTTCCAGCTGTGCTTTAAACATCTCTTCTTGTGTTCCCATCTCTTAACAGAGTCATTATTCAATTCAGTAGGGGGCTTACTTTCCATTGTCTGTGAGTTCCCTCTGTAAAACATGAAGCAGTCAATATTTTTTTTTAAAATCCAACATTAGATAAACCTACGATTAATTGAACATTTTCCCTTAGAATTGCCCCCAAAATGCTTTCACTATTTTTGCCCAGTGTGGGGACAGTGACTTACACTGGCTATTCTATCACCAATGCCCCTGTTCACACTGAGGCCAGAGCAGAGGTTTTCTTCCCACCTGAAACAGGGAGGTGCCATCCATTTCTTAAGATGAAATAAATGTTCTCAGCAGCTTGGGCTCCCGGGCAGTAGACAAGCCAAATAAATGCGGAATTGCTCTTTTTTCTCCAATTCTATGGTTTCAGACAGAATACAATATCTATCCATTGTCTAACACAGCCCATTAGCCACCTGGCTGACAGAAAATAATCTTAAATGGACACTTTGAAGATGGGTCAGCCCACAGCTTTTTTCTCATAGGTTTCAATCTTAATAGAAAACTATACTTAGCATTTATAGAACCTTGTCAGTCAAAAGTTGGGAGCTGTACTGAGTCACAATCCCTTTTTGCTGAGAGGAAAAGTGGCACTCAGGTTGTCCTGTTTATTATTGGTAATAATATTATTTTTTGAGAACGTGGTAAGGTGCCAACCTGTGTGGGACTTGTTTTGTTTTAAGCAATGAACCCCTTTGTAATTACAACCTTGTGAAAATCACCAGCTGTGCTGCCTCTGAACTTCACTCACTTATTAAAGACTGGACAATGGCACCTACTTGGCAGGGTTGTGAGGGGTAAAGAAGAGAGCATTCATAAAACAAGGCTCAATACAGAATCAGTCCTCAAATATGTCTTTTTTTCTATTGTACCTGTTCTTTGTTTTTTTTTTTTTTTTGGTAGTCAGTTCTACCCCCATCTCCGAAAGCTCAAGGATGCCCCCTATACAACTGGGATAGGCAACCCAATGTTTTTCTCTCGATGGGAGGACAATAAATTTTGTTGAATAAATGGGAAGAAGCTTTATGTCACATTCTTCCCTACGACTGGGCTATAGCAGTATCTCTCTATTGAAGGTCATTGGCTCACACAGAAAAATCAATCAAAGGCTCTGACCTGCAATGTAAATTAGCATTCTCTTAGATAGAGCTATAGGAAAGGTTGATCTCACATCATCTCAAAAAACAAGCTGTCCTACTCCCAGTATGGCTGAGTAAGCTCCTACTGGACTAAAACTGCCATAGATCAGAGCTATTAACTGTGAAGAAAATACAAATAACAGCTACCTGAAGACTCTGAAGAGGGAGTGAAAACATGCTCCTCCTACAGGGAAATCAACCTCAGGAAGAAGAGAAAATACAGGATTATTGTAGGTTGTAATTGGGGTTGTTAAACTACATTTGACACTGTACGGAATTGCTAAACTTTCTGTAGAAAACCCAGTCTTTGCAGTCTTGAGAGTTTGAAATAATCTGGCCATGGAGCCACTAGAAAGGAGAACAGCACCCTAAAAGGAGTGACCCAGAGAAAAGATTCGTTTTATTCCCTTAATTATAAACACACAGAACATTCAAAGAAACCCACAAAGAACAAAAGAACTAGGATAAGAAACAATATCTGTCATTTGACATCAACCATGTTATCTGCCTGATTGAAAAGAGTAACACTCTTTGGAGGAATATAACAGAATTCAGAACCACCATACTATTCTTAATGCCCAGAATATAATTAAAAATTACTCAGTGTCTAAAGAACTGGGAAAATAGGAATTGTTCTTAAGAGACAAGAAAATCAATGAAGATTAAGCCCAAGATAGCTTACAGGTTAGAATTATCAAATAAGGATTTCGAGTAGCTGTTACTGTTGTGCTCAGAAACTTAAAGGAAAGTATGCTTGTGGTATATGAAAAGGGGACTCTCAGTATACCCAATAATTAAGAGGGGCCGAGGACTTACTTCAGTTGGTAGAGTACTTGATTAGCATGAATGAGCTCCTGGGCGTGATCATCAGCACTACATAAACTGGGAATGGTGGTACACATCTGTAATTCCAGCAATCAGAAGTTGAAAGTCATCTGGCTATTTAGTGAGTTTGAGGCCATCCTGGGTTATATAAGACTCCATCTCAAACAACCAATATATTAATTCATAGATGATAGGTGGATAGATAGACAGACAGACAGACACACAGACATATAGATGCTAGATAGTGTCTTAGCATTTCTATTGCTGTGAAGAGACACCACAACAACTCTTATAAAGGAAAATATTCAATTTAGGTGGCAGCTTATAGTTTCAGAGGTTTAGTCCATTATCAACATGGTGGGACATAGCAGCATGCAGACAGATATGTTGGTGGCTATATCTTGATCTGAAAGCAACAGGAAGTGGTCTGAGACACTAGGTGGTATCATGAGCATATATGAGATCTCAAATCCTACTTCCACAGTAACACACTTCCTCCAACAAGACCGTGCCTACTCAAACAAGGTCACACCTCCTAATAGTGCCATCCCCTTTGGAGGCCATTTTCTTTCAAACCACCACAGATAGACTAGAGCCAAAATGTACAATATCTGAAACAAGTTAAAATTCACAGAATGTCATAAAGTAACTATACCCAAGTGTATTTGCTTCATACTATATTAATTAAGGTCAAGGAAGAGTGAAGAACCAGAAATTTTTTTTTTAAAAAAAACAGGCAAGGGGAAGGGAAGCTAGAAGAAAAACTGGACTAGTAAATTGACAAGATTATGATCAAAGCAGCCCCAGAGAAATGAAATAATGTAGGAAAAGATGGAGAAGGGATTGAAAGAAGGCAAGTGGAGTAAATGTGAAAACTGAGACTAGAGAAGGAGGTTAATAAACTACTTTTGTTGAAGCACTGTTCATTTAGCATAAACTGAAGGTATTTATGAAAGGCCTGCCTAACTGGCCTCTGATCACCTTTAAAAATTTTTTCCTGAGAAACTGCTAATCATTCTGCAGATACAGTACTTGTGATAAACTTATTGAACCATTGGCTTCAGTGGTGGGACCTTATACCACAGTTCTTTGAGCAAAAGTTAGGGTTTCTGTCTTCATACCACAGAAACCAGGGAGCTCCAAGGTGCCTTCTAGCATCCATAATGAAATACACTAGAAGCTTTTATATGGTCTGTGCTTCTACCCCTTAATTCAAAACTGCCTATAAGTGAAGGCATGCAGGGCCACACAGTTTCATAGTCGATTGTGAGAAATACTATGTATATACTATGTGTGTATATATGTGCCTATGGCATATATACATACACATATATACATACACATGTTGTCTTAGTTAGGTTTTATTGCTGTGAAGAGACACCATGACCACAGCAACTCATATAAAGGAAAACATTTAATTGGGGTGACTTATATTTCAGAGGTTTAATCGATTATCATCACAGCAGGACATGGTGGTGTGCAGGCAGACATGGTGCTGAAGACAGAGCTGAGAGTGCTACATCTTTCTCTGAAGGCAACAGGAAGTGAACTGAGAAATTGGGCCTGGCTTGAGTGTATACGAGATCTCAAATCCCACCTCCACAGTGACACACTTCCTCCAACAAGGTCACACCCACTCTAACAAAGCCACACGTCCTAATAGTGCCATTCCCTATGAGCTTATGGGGGGCCAATTACATTCAAACTACCACATATGTATATATGCACATATATGATATCCACACTACATAACACACATATATATGTATTAGTGATGAGTTTTAGTAAAAGATCACTTTGATTGTGATAGGGAAGACTTCTCAGAAAGAGTAGAATGTTCCTCTGGAGCTGGAAACAAGTTGGAAACTATGTAAACCCAAGCTCTCAAACAGATACTGTTGAGCCATGGCTCTTCTATCACATGTATGCATGAAAACCAACTGAGCCATTTCTCATTCTCCTATCATAATGTCTCTGTTCAGGTTAGATATTATATGGACATTGCTGAATCCTTTCTTTTACATTCTATTAAATCTTTAATTTTCTCCAAATATGACTATTATCATGCTTGCAAGAATGTTCTTTTTATATGGCAAGAATGTTCTTTTTACCCCTGAGTTGGTCACCTTACTTATGCAAAATGATTTTGGTCCCAAGCTACTCCTTAGTTGCTTTGAAAAAATGATAAAATTTAGTCTGTGCATATCAGCGATGAGGGAAAACCTAATGGAAATTTTAGCATAACACATCAACAAAAAGAGAGCTTGGTCTACACTGGATCCCTGTACTGTGTTTTCTCAGAGCCACAAATACAGGAAAGGTCCCATGATGAAAGAAAGCAGCCTCAGTATAAAAGATATTTGTGCACAAAGCAGACACAGATCTGCAAACAATGCACGCTTCTTCTGAATTGATGCCCTAAATGAATTTAGACTACACTTCACTTTCCAACAGAAGCAGTTCAACATTTCATGGAAATTTATCATTTCCATCAATAATGATGAGAATAAGTAAGTTGTAGGGAATATGAGCTTGTGGAATATACTCAAGATAGTGATATGGATGTAACAAAGTCTTTTATTCTCACAAGAGATCAGTAGACAATCTTAATTATAACCCAATGAATGTTCTAAGCTGTATGAGTGTGAAAATAAATACAATATAACCTCTATTGTTAAACAAGTTTCTCTGAAGCTGCACTTTGTTAGCAAAGAATAACACCCATGTTCTGTATGTGGAGCCAACTTGGTTTTCTAGGATTGACCTGAGACTATGAGCAGTTTCTCATCTGTCTATATTTTTAATTTTTAATTTGCATGTGTATATGCACATGCATGAACATGGATGCATGTGGGCACATGTGCACATGAGTATGGAGACCAGAGATCTCTGAGTATCATGGTCCACCTTGATTTTTGAGACAGGGTCTCTCACTGAATCTGGAGCTTGCCAGTTCAGCTAGACTGGCTGGCTAGCAATGCTCTGGGAGATGCCAATCTCTCCATCATCATGATTAAGGGTATGAGCTGCCATGCCCCAACTTTTTACATGAATATTCTTCCTCATATTTATACCTGTGTAGCTACCACCCTAACTTTTAGAAAATTTAGAAAATCACTGAATGAAGAAAACTAGAGGATGAACAATACAATAGTAATGGTAACCAGGCCTTTGATAACCCCATTCCCAGTTATAAAGATCCTGCTTGTTCTAAATTCCAGAATCTAGATCTCTATAGAGATGATCTCATGTTCTTGCCCTTATGGCTGAGACCCATGTTTTCTCTAAAAATGCCATCATTAGTCTTTTGCCCTTTATTGACATCATCAGTATTGCTAGGCAACTTGTCAGAAATGCAAATCCTGGGCCTTTATTTCAGATGTACTAAGTCAGAAATTATAGGAACATACCCACACATTTTTTAACATACCCTTCAGATGATTTTCATATACAGTTAAGTTTGAGAACCACTGCGGTAACTCCAGTGAGCTTCCATTCCTTGCAATAAATCCATTCGTGCAAGGTTGAGTATTTCAACATAATGAGAGCCATATTAAATTTTCACAAAATACCTCACTGATGAGTAGACCTAGGAATCTCAAATTTAAGAATGCCTACAAGGTTTAAATTCTAACTCACTTTCCATTCTGATTTGGAAATATAGGTCCCAGGTGGTACTCATGGAGGTGCTTGTTTGCCCCATGTCCTGGGACACTCTAATTCAGAAGGTTCCCAGCAATTCCCTGAGGAATACTGACTGGAGGTGAAGGGTAGTCAGCAGGGAATGCCATGCAGGTGATATGGCCTGAAATGCATGGGTAGCTTTCTGAAGACCTTGCCTTTTCTTATCCCAGGGCTCAGAAAGGCTCTTTTCTTGGACTTCTTAGCTTGTTTCCAATCTCCAAAATCTACCTTTCAGACTCATGCTTCACATGGCCAGATGCTTCCGAGCCTTGAGGAAAATGAGAGGTCCAGCTGTCTCTTACCTGATCAAGGCTTCTCCTTAAATTCCAGTTCCCTATGTCAGGGCTCATCCTTTTGGGGATGAGCTCTGGTTTCAGGAAAGATCCCATTAGTCCATGGGCATGTCTTCAGCTTTCTAGAAAGCTGAAAAGAATAACACGTAATCACTAAAACGTGATCATTCATTTAATGGAGCTTGGTGAGGCTTGTCTGCTTGTGAGGTCATGATGTCTTTCTTGATAGTATTATCAGAGGGTTCATACACAGAAAAAAAACATTCCATTAGAAGACGGCACGATGATGGTCTCCCTTTAACTCATGTTAGATGTTCCATCATCATTTTGTTTGTACTTGTCCAGGTCCCTGCATTTTAAGTTTCTTGTGAACAGTAGTACCTCTTTGCTGTAGCTTGGATTATGAGTGTTCAGCAAAGGCCTGTGTGTTATAAAAGCTTGGTGCTCAACTTGGTACTATTGGGAAGTGATGGAAACTTTAACAGGTAGAGTCTAGTACAAGAAACTTGTCCTGGGGATGGTATTGGGACCTTAGCCCCTTCCTGTCTATTTCTAGCTTCCTGGTGCCATGAGGTAAGCATGGATCCTCTGCTATGTGCTCCCACTGTAATGTACTAATGTGGATATAGCCCCAGGCAGTGGATCCAAGTATCTGAGACTGAAACCTCTGAAGCTACAAAGCAAAATAAACTTCTTCCCTTATTAATTTAATTATATCTAGTATTTTGCCATAGCAATGGAAAATTAACTAACAGCCTCTTTCATTTTAATACCCGTACCACAGTGATGATCTTACAGAAGGCTTTCAACAGATTGATGAACAAGTGACTTCATGGATGAGACATGTTAGCCTGGTCAGTCGGAGGATAAATACAATTGTGTCTGTTTTAGCATTCCAGCAATATGAATGAATTCATCAAGGAATTTTACAGCTTTCCTTTTCTCTTCTAGGGTGAAGAAAGTCTTAGAACAACCACTAAGTAGTGTAGACTTAAATTGAAATCCAAGCCCTGCCTGAAAAAGTATCTACATGTCCTAGATTTGGATGACTTCAAAGTAGTTTTCTAATATTTCTAGTGAAAGAGAAATAAAAGGTGAAATATCACAATTGATACCTACATTCTAGTTGGTTTCAGCATCTCAGGTACCTGTCCACTTATCACATTTTTTTTCATTTGAATTTTGCTGCATAATTCCTCTTTTCTGAGTGAGTCTTACTGAGTGAAACACTTCACTGTCAACTGTGGTTTGGATTCAGAAACATTGAAATCATTGGCCTATCAAACAACCACAAATTCAAGCAGAGAGAAATTTTAGTGGGAAAATGAGGGATTGGTCAAGAGCTCTTGCAGAGAGGAACAAGATTCAGTTCCCAACATGCAGATGGTGGCTTAAAACCATCTGTAACTTCAGTTCCAAGGAATCTAATATCCTCTTCAGGCCTCTATTGTCATCAGGCACACATGTAATACACATGCAGACAAATAAAATAAAAACAAACAAAAATCAATAAAGCCTGAGAAAAGGATAAGTCAAAAGAAAAAAAAAAAGAAGACTGTTAAACCTTAACTCTCAGACACAATAGGTGAGTAAAGAGATGCCCAAGCAGTGCTGTACCACAAGATCCAACATAGGATATGGCGCTGCTCAGTGCAAAGAGGCTGCAGCAGGATGTTCAAGAAATAGGGTTTTATCTGATATTCGCCTTTCCCGGTAATGTATGTAAGCTTAGGGAACTCGTACCAGCATTTGAAAGTAGAGCACTTCACATTTCTATTATGGAGTGTGTGTTCTCCAGCTACACTGGTTGCCATGTCTCTGGCTAATTCAGAGACTAGCTGACTCATGGCTAGGCTAGGCCTCTGGCCTGTGCCAGATAACTCTTGACCTGATGTTGCAGTACTATGATAGCTCTCACCACGGCTGATTATAGTTCCCCTCCATTAAATATAAACTTGGAGGTTACCAAGAGAAGGGATTCATTTTCAAAGTGAGCTAAAGCCGAGAGGGGATTGTACAGGGAAATCTCACATGGGACAAAATAGACCTTATGCAAGGCAGAACAGTAAAGGACCAAGAAACATGAGTGAGCAGAAACTGGAACACGGAATAGTCTATGGGAAGGAAGTATATATGGAGAGAATGGAGCCAAGATGGGAATCTACTGAGTCCCCCAAATTGTCTTGAAGGGTATATACTCTGGACTTAGGACTTTTTGACTGGCTAGTGCTATAGCTCAGTGTGGTTGTTAGAATTTTCCATCAATCCTGTAGCTTTAAGGGCCCATCTATCCATAAAGCATTTTCTGGATGCAGGTATCTGTATTCCATTGTGATAACTTGAAGTAAATTTATTCGGTTGTTATTTCTTAAGACTCAGAAGAGGCTAACTAAAAACAGGGACTTGAAGTTTATGATTTATGGTGCTCAATAAGGTTACATAGCACAAATGGCATACAAGGTGCCAAAAGAATAACATATGTTAATTAATTAATTAATTAGTTTATTTATTTATTTTTGGTTTTCCCAGACAGGGTTTCTCTGTGTAGCTTTGGAGCCTATCCTGGCACTCGCTCTGGAGACCAGACTGGCCTCGAACTCACAGAGATCTGCCTGCCTCTGCCTCCCGAGTGCTGGGATTAAAGGCATGTGCCACCAACACCCAGCCACATGTTAATTTAAACCATGGGTTTCCAAACACTTAAATGATAGATAGTTAAAATCCAAACATGTTGAACTTTCAGACCTTAGTTCACATGGGCAAGGCCAAGATCCCAGGGCTCTGGAATTTTGAAATCAGATAGAGTGGTAGCTTTTCAGGGCATAGGGACAGGACATACAGGTATGACTCGGCCAACAGAAGGAGTATAAACAAATGCACAGGTAGGCTAAAAGGAGTTTCTCTGAACTAACTTCTCACATTTCTCTGGGTAACAGAATTACCATCGAGCTACTTTTTGATCTGAAGGATATTCCAGGGGACTTGTTCCTAGTTGGTGGCACATGTGGCTTCCAGATAGGTTATTACTTCTTCAGACTTGGTCAGTGTCTTTTGTATCATGCTTTCCCAACTGCTCTTTTCTGTGCATACAATGGTACTGTGTAACCAAAACCAGACTGGGTGCTAAAGACTGCATATAAGTTATTAAAAACACAGGATATATTTTCTCACACAAATACTGATTTAAATACAGTTTGGGGTTACATTGACCCTTCAATGATACTGAACCTTTGATGAATCTAGCCCATAGAACCAACACTTCTACACCTGTTGAGACATGAGCAACCATGTTAAACATTCTTGTGACATAATGTACTTTAGCTCTTGCCCTGGATGGAGATGAGGGTCCCCCTTCTTTGCTATCCTTGCCCCCTTCACATTCTCAGGTCCTATCCATTTTCTTTCATAGTTTCTATAAGAATTTATGAAACCCTTGTTTACACAAGTGTCTTTCCCTGTCCTCTCCAAATTCAAGATATCCTTTGAACAAGATGTGGATCTGTTTTTCATGATGCTGTCACTAGGTACTGAGTTCATGCCTACCTTTTATCCTCACTTTAACACCCTTTCCTACTTTTTTTCCATAGCTCCTGCTTCCTTCCATTAGAAAAGCCTGCAATTGGAGTCTTGAACTTAAGGCAAAGAGTAAGAAGAGTCCAGAGGGGCTTTGGGGCATAAACCCACAGAAACAGATGAAATTCAAAGGCAAATGGATGGAACTAGAAGAAACCATCCCAAGTGAGATAATCCAGTCACAGGAAGACAAACATGGTATATACTCACTCATAAATGGATTTTAGACATAGAACAAAGGATTACCAGCCTACAACCCACACCTCCAGAGAAGCTAGGAAACAAGGAGGACACTAAGAGAGACATACATGGTCTCCCAGAGATGGGGAAAGGGACAAGATCTCTTAAGCAAATTGGGAGCATGGGGGAGGGGAGAGGGAGTTAGGAAAAAGAGAAGGGGAGAAGAGGAGGGGAGAGGAGGCCATGAGGGAGCAGGAAGATTGAGTTGGGGGAAGAATAGAGGAGAGCAAGAAAAGAGATACCATCATAGAGGGAGCCATATAGGTTTAAAGAGAAACCTGGCACTAGGGAAATGTTCAGAGATCTACAAGGATGACACCCCAACTAACAATCTAAGCAATAGTGGAGAGACTACCTTAAATGCCCTTCCCCGATAATGAGATTTATGACTAACTTATATGCCATCCTAGAGCCTTCATCCAGTAGCTGATGGAAGCAGAAGCAGATACCCACAGCTAAACACTGAGCTGAACTCCTGGAATCCAGTTGCAGAGAGGGAGGAGTGATGAGCAAAGGGGTCAAGACCAGGCTGGAGGAACCCACAGGAACAGCTGACCTGAACAAGGGGAAGCTCATGGACCCCCAGACTGAGCATAGGACTGACTCAGACTCCCTGAATGTGGGTGTCAGTTAGGAAGCCTGGGAAATCTATGGGGCCTCTGGCAGTGGATCAGTACTTATCCCTAGTATACAAATGGACTTTGAGAGCCCACTCTACATAGAAACATACTCTCTCAGCCTACACATGGGGGAGGGTCTAGGCTCTGCTCCAAATGATATGACAGACCTTTGAAGATTCCCTCATGGAAGGCCTCACCCTCCCTGGGGAACAGAAAGGGGATGGGATGGAGGAGAGGGGCCAGGGGAGGAGGGGAAGGAGAGGGAACTGGGATTGACATGTAAAACAAGCTTGTTTCTAATTTAATAAAAAAAGAAAAGAAAAAAAAGGGAAGGATCCAGAGACATATCATTTGTAAGGCTGGGCAAGCAATTTTCTCACAGGGCTTTATTGGTGATGGTAGTGACCTTAGTCCTCCCAGACACACAATTCTAAGTCTTTTTCCCAGCTCGATTAGGTGTGGAGGCTAAACTTCTAAATGAAATTTGGAGGAGCCTTGCCCGTACTCAGAAACCATCTGTGTACATTGCTTGCTTTTCTTGTTGCTGTGACAAAAGCAACTCGAGGAAATAAGAGTTTATTTTGGGCTCCCAGTTTGAGTGTACCATTCATCATGGTGGGGGCGTCATAGCAGGGAAAGCAGCTCTAGCTGTAGCAGTGGGAGTGTGGGAAAGCTGGTGACAATGCATTCATAGTCAGGAATCAGAGAGATGAATGCTAGTGATCAGCTTCCTTCCTCCTATTTATTCATCGAGGGATGTTAAGGCTGTGGGATGGGGCCCCTGCATTCAGGGTGGGTCTTTGCTCTTCAGTTAAACTTCCCTGGAGACACCCAAGAGGTGTGACTCCTAGAGGATTCCAAATCTAGCCAAGTAGACAATGAAGAGGGAGCATCATACTATCATCATGAAAGCCGCATTTGAAAATAACAACAACAACAACAACAACAACAACAAAAAACGTGTGTGCTTCATCTTGGATTCAGAAAATAATTATGTGGTCTTGGGTGCTAGACTGAGATCTGCCACAGAGCCTTTCTGAGGTCAGGGAAATGTGAGCCCTGCCTCATCTCTCCAGCCTCTGAGTGGGCACCTACCAGGAAGGCCCAGGGTGTGCTGCAACTTAGAAGGAAGTAATTTTGAGTTTTAAAATTAGCTATGGATAAGTTACACATGGATAATCAGGAGCTAGCTGCAGCCTGGGCTCTAACTGAGCTTTAAGTCAATATTATAAGCTTGAATATTTATGGGGGTTTTGGGTTGTTTCAGAAAATGGATGAAAGCACAATCTTTCCTCCTGTTACACAAACGGAGAATACCAGAGAGACAGGATTTGAAATGCTTTCCTAGCATTCTCATCTTCACATTTTTCATTTTATTATACATGTGCATCTCTCTCTCTCTCTCTCTCTCTCTCTCTCTCTCTCTCTCTCTCTCTCTCTCTCTCTCTCTCTCTCTCTCTCTGTGTGTGTGTGTGTGTGTATGATGTGTGTGATGCTGGGGGGCACACATGTGGAAGGCAGAGGACAATCTTGTGGAGTGGGTTCTCTTCTTCCTCCTTTACATAGACTCCAGGAACCACACTCAAGTTTCCAGGCATATTTGGCAAAAGCTTTTCTGGCTGACCATCTCACCAGTGCCCATTTGTGTGGGTGGGCTAAAATCTGAAGGAAGATACAGAATGAAGGGGTTTTAAGACATCAGTGGTGGTTAGAGAATTTGGAATGCTCACAGCAAATGGTACCATTTAGCTCAATGACTAATTGTGGAATTTGAAAATAAAAATTGGGCATTATCAAGGATGCCCTTGAGTATGTTGGAGGGAAGTAATAACTTCAGGTTCCCTTCTCATAGTTGATGGTTGACCTGCCTATGACATTCCATGGTTACTGGAGATGTCACCTCCTCTTGACTCCTCTTCCTTTTTGTAGGATTGCAGGGCACTTTTCAAATTAATTAAACTCTAATTAAATTGTATTTCCTTTTGGTAGACTCACAATGTCCTTGAGATCACTAAAATTGATAAGAACAAGGGGCTGTGACATGGAACTCTGGCTATGTGGCCTTGCTCTGTGACTTCCTTTCTATTTGACCTCGGGTAAACCTCACATTGTTAACCCTCATCTGTGTAGTGGTGGTTGGTGTGCTCTGATGGTTGTTTGGAAGATTAAATGAAGGGTTTGATTGAAGAGTCTTTTTAGAGTCCCTCTTGACTGTTGGTGGTTCCCAGGCTGTTCCACACCTTGACAGGGGAATTACATGGGTCACCTCCTCACTTAGGGTAGAGCTAAGGAAATGTGTTCTTGGCCTTGAACAATCACCCCCATCCCTGAGGTTTTAATTAAAGGTGACATTTATGAGCATTGACAATACCCCAGGTATTCTACCAATGCCAGACACAATTTATGACATTGAATTCTCACCCTAACACCATGGGGCGGGATTCTTATAAACTAATCTTACTCATGTGAAAAATGACACAGAGTGGTCCAGAAACTTCCCACCTAGGCAACTTCTGGATTGCTGTGAGTTTAACAACTAATAGGGAAGGGCATAGAGTGAGGTTGGTCTTGTATTCCAGAATATTAGGAAGTTGTCACAGTTGGCCTAGAACTCACTATATAACCCAGACTAACCTCAAATTAGTGATACCTCTATCTCTGCCTCTTACATGCTGGAATCACCAATGCACCCCATGCTTGCTTAGCTGTCTTATTTCCTTCTACAATGGGATCTGCCTTTCACTAGACTAGGAGGAAGTAGTGTCTAATGATCTTCCAACTGAATATGGGTTTGCATTTGTGATTTGCTTGCAGCTAATTGAATGCAGTGGAAATGATGTTCCTTGACTTTTGTGCTAGGCTAGAAAAAGCCATGCAGCTTCCATGTGGTTCTCTTGGGATACTTGCTCTATGGTTTCTCTTTGGGGATGTTCCTTTTCAGAAACCTAGTCTCATTGCTATCAAGTGCCATGCGGGGCATCTGTCACTGGTCCTACCATGATCCAGCCTTCAAAATCATTTTATTTGAGGCAGGAGCTGTGTTTCAATGAAGCCATCAGAAGATCCCAGTCTCCAGCCCTTCAGATCTTCCTAGCTGAGAATCAAGACATCAGGGGACATGACAAGGCACTTGTGATACCCCACCTGAGTTTTTGACCTCCTACCTCAGTTGGTTGTTTGCTTTTTATATTACTAAGCTTAGAGAATGCTGCTCTGAAGCAATAAATGACTGGAACAGTTATTCTACTATTTACCATGAGTTTCTTTAAGGGAATGCCATTTGTATTGGTCAAAATTACCACTTCATAGTCCTGAATGCTCTTAGAAAAAAATATCTATTTGTTCCCCATTTTCCTAAGGCCCTGAAGTCTGGACAGGGGAATATGGAGAGACTTCACTCCACTTATCCCTGCTAGGTTATTTTTCTGGATAATCTTTAGCCTTCTAATGTATCCAATGGACTAATGTACTCATTTCCCTAAAAGCCCGAGAAACCAGATTTGCCAAGGTAGGGAGTATCTATCAAACTATTAAAAAAAAATATAAAGTTTCCCAGAGAAACAAGAAGGCCGAAGCTTCTCTTCCTTCTGGCTGCAGTGATGAGCAGTCATGAATTGAATTTCCATTGAAAGCATCAAGTCAGCCCTAAGTTGGCTAACAAAGATGTGGTTCAGGGGCTGGGCCGGTATTATAATGTCACAACATGTCCCTTCATGCTTGATCTTGCCACATCTCCAAGACAGCATCCCCAAGCTTCTCTGAGCCAAGTCCATAACCTAGAGCAGAACAGTCATAAAGTTGAAAAGCTGGTCTGAATTGAGGAGAGCATTGTGACTAGAAAGGAAAAGAACATGGCAGAGCACTTGTGGGTATGTCTGCATGGAGTGTTTGCCCCGATACCTCATGGAGTTAAGCACTTAAGACATATACATTTCCCAAGTCATGTCATTCCTTCATGTCAATAACAAGAGCAAAATCAGACCAGCAATTCAGGTATGGAAGGGAAATGGAAAATAAATGCCCAAGAATAGAGGAAATATTTGTATGATAGTGGTTGGATGGAGCCATTCAGCAATGAATGCTAGTACCAACAGAGTCTAGCATACACATGGCGTCTAACATTCAGTGGCCTACCACATTTAGCTTTCCTTTCTTAGTTTCTCTTCCTCATTCTCAATAGACAGGAAAAGCCATCTGGAGGACTCTTGCTTAGCAATATACAACTGCCACACGATCTACATTTTGCTTCTTACTCATCTCTTATCAGTCTTAATAGCTGAAATGATGTAGGTCAGGTTGAAAAAGGGATAGGCGGAGACTCCAAATTCCCCTTGAGAATGAACTTCCCTCAAAATCCTTGCAACTTTCCTCCATCAAGCCCTCCGCAGAACTTTGAAGGGGTAGCATTATTCAGTGACTTGATGCTGAGCTGTCTGCTCTATGTGTCTGAACTCATTTAATCTTTATATTGACTCTAGGAGGCGTGACTGCTATTAATCCCATTTTACAGATGGTCAAACAACTTTCTCAGTATTGCACAGATCACACATTTGTTGGGTTATACCAACAAATAAACGTCAGAATCCATACCCTCAAGTCCTATGGAATCCTGCCTCTAGGTACATAAAAAATAACATACACTCAGACATGTGTCTGAAATATTTGCTTATATAAATTCTGAAAAATTGAAGAGAGAGTAGTTTATAATACAACATAAAATGAACTAGTGCTGGATTGGGTGGTATTTATTTTCAGCAATTGGGGTTAAAGGTGAGGAGAGGCTGGGGAGCCTCCCAGGCCTGGCATATAAAATGTTCTTTGGATGAGGGAAAACAAAGTCTTACTCATAGAAAGAAGAAAGATCCCTTGCTAGTTCCCCATCCCCCTCAGGATCTGAACAGATAATCAGAGCGTGCAGACATTCAGCAGTAATCAATTAGTACCTACTTTAGATTAAATTGAGAATATGTAAATTGGGCACCTCATCAAGGCTGCACAGAGCCAGTGATTTGAGACGCAGGCACCCCAACGACGTGCTGCAAACATACCAGTCTCTGTGACACAGAAGGGCATGCAAATCTTGTCCCACAGCTGAAGATTTTCTTAGACTGCAAAATCTGCTATTCTACACACACACAGACACACACACACACACACACACACACACACACACACACAACACACACACACACAGAGAGAGAGAGAGAGAGAGAGAGAGAGAGAGAGTCCCCATTCATCCTTCTCCATCTTTCCGGAAGTACATTATTTCACAGCATCAGAAAGAGCTCTCTATGTCAGGTTTTTAGACAGTAGAACATCTTTCAGCTTGGGCCATAATTGTATGTCCCCTCAACAGTCTAGAAGTTAAGTGTTGTTTTGGTGTTTGGCTTTTGTTTTTATTTTTGAGAACCTGATAAACAAAAACAGCAGCTAAGTATGACTAGGATTTCCCAGCCTCCTCTTCAAATTCCCTGACAGGGAAAGGAGAGGATACTAGTAGGTTTCAGAATGTATTTCTAATAGTAGACCTCATGTACAACCCAAGAGATACATCCTCTCCAATGCCACAGGTATGGGCCCTCAATAAACAACTCTGAAAAGGCAAAGACAGTCCAGGTAACAGACAATTGGCTGGGGCAGAGGCATTGGGAAGGCAGCTTGTAACCTACATGTGGCTTAGGAAGCCCCTCTCAGCATAGTGGAGCAATCGCAGGGAAGAATACCACCAGCAGGAAAGGTTATCACCACATCCTAGTAACTGGAAGGTCACTGTTGATGCCTAGAAGATTGCCACTTTTACTCTTTTTGGAATTCTCTGAAAGGGCATGTCGTGACTGAGAAAGATGTGTATTGCCAGCCAGAGAGTGTGGTGCTGAGCCAACAAAGGCAGAGTTAAGGATCCTTAAGAGTGAGCATGTGGTGAGAAGGCTAAAGAAAACCATTCAAGAAAATACATAATGATTCCACTGAGCCTAAGTGTTACGGCTTGACTATGAAACGTCCCCCACCCCAAGTGTTTGAACACTTGGTCCCCAGCTAATGGTGACGGTTTGGTAGGTTGTAGAACCTTTGGGATGAGAGGCATCCTTGGCAATGATGAGCCAGTGGGAGCAGGTCATTGAGCCTAGGCCAGCTTCCAGTCCTGTTCTCTGCTTTCTGGTTCACCACCAGGTAATTAGTTGCTGTGGTTACATGGCCCTGCCCCTATCAATGGAGCCACCCTAGGCACCATGCCTATCATGAGTGAATGAAACTGTGAACAAAAATCAACCTTTCTTCTTCCGGTTGTTCCTGACAGTTCTTAACCACAATGAGAAAAGTAGCGATCTCACAGTGGTTAGGCAGGGAGCATTCCTTAAGTAGGCTGTGCTTCTCGCCTAGGCAGAAAGATGAACTCACTAAACCATCTGAGCTTTTGCTACCAGCTATTTTGGAGTGTTGACGACATGCATGTTTTTTTTAAACTTAAGGTGGATTGAAGAAAAAAAAATTAGCTGGGCAGCAGTGGCGGATGCCTTTAACCCCAGTACTTGGGAGGCAGAGGTAAAAGTGGATCTCTGTGAGTTCGAGGCCAGCCTGGTCTACAGAGTGAGTTCCAGGACAGGCTCCAAAGCTACACAGAGAAACCCTGTCTCAAAAAACAAAGCAAAGGATTGAAGAGAAAAAAATGCTTTTAGAGGACTTCTGAGACATCTCTTTCTTCTATAATAAATAACCAGAACATAGCATTTGCTACTTCCTAGATGCTGAACGGCACTAGACATGAGTGTGTGGATACTTAAGAAGTGCAAATATGTTTTATAACTAAAGATAAGACAAGTATTCCTGAGGGAATTTGTATTTCAACTCAAAGACAGACATGAGTTCAAGAAATGATCAGGAAATGCCAAAAAAGTGAGAGTGCAGAGTGACGAAGTGGCAGAGAGATGGCTGGTAGAGGCTGCTTAGAGCAGGGCTCAAACAGTTATCTCTAACATTTGTGAAGAAGAATCTGAGTAAAGGCACTGGAGCAGGGATCGAGGATTGCCATGATGTGGGTGTACAGGAAAAGAATACTAATGAGACCATGCTGAGTGTGGCACATTAGGAGAATGCTGGCAACATGTTCCTCATTCTACAGTCACTTTCTTAAGATGTGGCATTGTGGATCTTCCCATTTAGAGGTGAGGTCTAGGGACTGGGAAGATAGCTCACTGGGTAAAGTGCTTGCTATGCAACAATGAGGATTCCACACAAAAAGACAGGTACAGTAATGCACACTTGTAATCCTGGCACTGGGATGCAGAGATGGGAGTGTCCCTGGAGCTTGCTGTCCAGCTGGTCTAGCTGAATCAGTGTTCTCCAGGTCCAATGTAAACCTTATTCAAAACAGAAGGCAAAGAGTGAAAGGGAAGACATTTGACATTAACCCCTAGCCTATACATGGGAATACACACATGTACTACATATCCATGTATGCACTCACAAGAGAAGAGGTCTATTTCCACAGCCCTTAAATGTAGGCTTTTAAAAGTATCCTGCTTCAGCCAATTGGTCACTAACAAGTGTATTACATATAGGGATTTGAAAAGTGCTTTTCTAACACTTGCAGATTGTGTCCTGGCTACACTTGGAACCTGGAGATCCTCATGTAAAATGAGCCTCAATTAACTTACTAAACAAACTACCCAGAAGAGAACCAAGGCATCCTAGGCAACAGCCTGTCAGCCACCAAGCATATGAGAAAGACCATTCTTAACCATCTAGACAACTTACCAGCTGACTACTGGTGATTGGTCAAACTCAGAGGAGACCAGCCAAGCTAGTTCAGACAAGAATCAATGCCCAGCCAGCCCACAGAGTAAAGAGTTAAATACACAAAATGTGCATTGCTTTTGATCATGAAAAGTTGGGATGGCTTGCTATGTAACTAGAGCTGGCAGATACACTGGGAGATAGTTCAGTTTATATATGGAATTCATTTATCTGAATAAGACTAAAACACATAGGATGGTTAAGGAAAATGGGGGGACTTAAACATTAGTAAGAACACAAGACAGTCAGCAATCCTCAAACATTGGCTGAGCAATGTAGAAATAAAATGGGGGAGAAAAATGCTAAATTAGACAGATGGAGCTTAGCATGGATAAACCCAATTTGGAGGTGCTAAAAGTTCACTAAAGGAAAATCTAAAATCTTAGGTGCATTTTCAGAGCTAAGAGTAGTAAGATATGAAGAATGAGGAAGTATAGAGTAGGGGAACATAACCAGAAATACCTCATGATTGATATTTTCAGAAAAGATATCATGAGCAAAGTTGGGAAGCACAGGCAAATACAATGATTCATTCAGAAATTTCAAGGCAGCAGAAACAATCGTTTGATCAGGATATCCCACAGAATGCCTATAACCCTAGGTCTAGAAAGGAGAGGAGGCAAGGCAAGATGGAGCAGCAGTAAGCTTGCAGACCTCAGCAGCAAGACTTTATGGTCTTTTGCCTATGCTTCTCTTCCAAGATGTTCTTGTTCTCCACTTAGTACCTTTTTCTTGGATTATTGCTGACTGCCTGGATGAGCTCCCAGATCATTTGCAGATGGACCTGATTCAATCAGGATGAAGGGGGATGACAATTATCAGCCTATAGGAAGAGCTGCCTATAGCTATAGAGAGAAGACGAAGGGAAGGGAAAGAATTTCAAGCAATTTAATACTTTTCGTCTATTTTAGAGAAAGATAATGAACTAGGGGGTGGAAGTAAAAGTAGGGACTTGCATAGTGTATGTTCTGCTGAGAGCTGGAAATACAGAAATAATGGCTAGGTTTAAAGTTTTAGACATCTACCTATAAGTACCTGTAGATATAATCAAATAATAAGTAACTGACTTCAAAGAGAAGACTATAAGACAGAGGTCCATAGCTGTGGGCATTGTTTATAGATGGCATAGAAGCCAGGGAGCTGCTGAAGGAGAAAATGATGTGAGGACAAGTTTCACAGAAGAGAACCATGGGAACCAAAGCAAGGGACCTAGCCAACTATGTCTGATGAAATGGGGTCAAAGGATCAAAGACCATGAACAGCTCCATCTCTGTTCAGATGACCATTGGGCACGTTTAGGAACAGAAGATAGGGAATCTTGGTTTAATCCTTTCACCCAAAGAAGGTAAGGAGTAAAGCCCTTGCTTGAATTTACTGGAAATTCATAACATTTGGTTTGGCAGCATTCAAAAATCCAAGGGCATCCTCAAATGTCTGTGATTCAAACTCCAGAATGTCTTCTTCTGAGCCAGGCAGTCTTTAATCCAAAGAGTACACACAAAAACTTGAGCTTTCATGGATCACTCAAGAAGGTGTCACCCTACACTTCTGGAAGCACCATGAAAGACTCGCTGAGACATGCCTGATTTGGAGGTCTTGAGTTTCTGTAAAACATTTAGTCAAGTGGTGTGGTAACAGTGCAGACAGTGGACAAGCCCTTATTGCTCACAGGGATGCCTCTGGGGCTTCTTTCATTGCAGTTAATTTCCAGGACATGGCGCCACTAAATATTAGCATGTCCCCTCGTGTTAATGGCAAATGGCAAGAGGCTCTCATAATTTAGATATTTTTATGGCTGTTCTGTGGAAGCTAATTTTGTCTAACAAAACCCCATTAAGTTTTAGCTCTATCCTTTTCCCTTCCTCCAACTCCCAGAACTGGGACTTATATGTTAATTGCAGCCAGTCTATGCTAATTAGGTTCCATTTTCTATTTCTTAAAGAGACAGATGCTACCAGGTCCTGCCCCAATCATCACTCCATCCCACCTCCATAGCCAGCTTTTCAGAGGTTAAATTCCACAGTTGATAAAGAATTCACTTACGGCACACATTTGAAGTTGGAAGGCAGAGAGATCAGGTGTTTCCATATTCCTCACTACTTCCTCCCATGAAGCAATGCCTCCTTCCCATGAAATTCTAAGTGTAGCATTTCTAATTGAGAAACAAATCAAAACACTATTAGATTCCTTAACTACACACAACATTCAACAAAATACCCCTAAGGCCTACTATAACCATTACTTTGAACAAAAGACCCTCAATCCCAGAGCTTTCATTTATGTTGTGATAAGTTTGGGCTTGTCACTATATGCTGAGTAGAGAGTCACAAGACAGGAACCCCAAAAGAGGAACTTCCTATATCAGTGCTTATTTTTATTGGTTGAGTGATTGCATGCTAGGACCCCAGTAGACATTGGGGAGAATAAAAACACACATGGGTAAAACAAAGGCCTTACCCATAAAATGTCTCCAGGTTAGTCCTAGCAAAGACATATTCATACTATTTAAAAGAAGTTGCCTACTAGCTCTACCGTGAATTCAGTTAGTACAGTATTACATTTGAATCATCACAATGAGATGAGGTATATGTTGATTTGATTTGCTCATGATAAAGAAGGGAAAACTGAGACTTAGATGAGGCATCAAATTATAGTCCCTGGGACAGGGCAATATCAATGGACAGGCAAGTGTTCCACACCAAACAAGGGGGAGAACACACAAAACAACATAAACAAGGCTGTGGATATGGGAATCTAGAAGAGAGAAGACATGAAAAACCGAGCACAGTCATTTACTCTATAGGCATAGGTCAGAACTGGTAGAAATAGGATATAAACTCAAAGCGGTCAGGCTCTAAAGCCAGTCTTCAAGCTGCTGTGCTAGATATGAACATCTAACAGTGCTAAAGTAGTGAAGGCAAATGAGTAGTAGGGAGACACTCTGACTGGGGTCCTGGCCCAGGCTTCAAAAGAAGGTAGCTGGGTATGGTGTTTTGATAGGCAGAAAGGATAATTAAAACATTGCCACTGAAGAAAATAAACAAGAACATGGATGAAGGACAAGATACAATCTCAAGACAAATATGTTAGGACTCCGGGGATGACAGGGGTGGTGAGAGGTGAGTCTAGAAAGGTGGTATGGGACAGGCCTGAGGTTCTGATTGTATATGCCACATGAATAGATCTGGAATCTTCTATGGGCCAGAGCATCTCAAATACTCCAGTCTCCAGAATTCCCCTGGGAATAGGGTCAAAATCCAGATTCTGATTCAGCAAGTCTTGGGCAGGGGCTGAAATTCTGCATTTCTAACTAGCTCTTGAGTAATGTAGATGCTATTTTGAATTGCATGGAGGAGCAATGCTCTGAACAGCCTGCTAGCCACACAAGGTAAGGGACTGTGCTTTCAGTCTCTTTGTTCCCACCCCAAGTGTAGTGTGTGTGTGCAGAGCAAGCCCACTCTCCATGCTGGCTGCTGCTGCTTCTGTTGATGATTTCTCTTGCCTGTGATCAGCTTCCTTGCCCTCCCCCAAGGCTCCCCCCCTGCTCAGCTGTAACAGCCCAACGTTTTCCAACACTTCATTGAGTAGACTACCCACAGACCTCTGCTCTAAGCTTCTTTTCTATTTAGAAAGGGGAAAAAACCCTAAATTGCTGGGGGGAAAGCCCTTCCATTACTGGAGGACTATACAGATTCATTAGAGCTTCAGGGAAGTCATCAGAAGTTGATTGTGCTTGAAGGGGTTTCTCGGCCCCTCCCATTTCCTAATTTGATTTCACGGCTCTGCAGTGAAGTCAGAATTAGAGGCACATTAAAGATGGGCAAAGGGGAAAATAAATCCCACGACCAATCGAATACTAAAATTCTCAAGGTGCCTTTTCTCAGTGTCTCCAGGAAAGTATCCATTTCACCAGAGCAACGGTATCCTCCAGGAGGACCACAGGCTAAGAACTCATGAGTGCTAGTGTATTACTCAGAATGGAAGATGGACCACTGAGAATTCTCAGACTCGTTGGTGAAGGGAGAAAAGAAATTCTGGATGCCCTCATTTGTTGAGAGCCCATTTTGGGGAGTGCTCAGTGAGCTGTACTAAGATTCATGCTTCATGATATGCTGCCCCGTCTGTCTGTCCTTGAGCCTGTGCCTGTGAGTTTACTGCCATGGACTTAATTGAAGGCTCTAAGGTCAAACAATGGTCAGGTGCCTGTAGCAGACACTGGTGCTACCCTGCTTCCATCCCTTTATACTCACCCCTGTGCCCTGCAGTTGTGGCTGCTGAACACATACTCAGTCCCGCCCGAGGACTTTATTGTGGTCCTCAAGCATGTCCGGGCCTCAAACCAGACGAACTGCCAGTAATTATCACTATCCCGGGAAATAGCCCTCCACCAATGAGATTGGCTTCTTCGCTCAAGGCTGGGACATACTCTACTGCTCTGAGGAGGTCTTCAGTAACAGGACAGAGCTCTTCTTGCCCTCAGTGGTCTTTTACTTGGTAACACACATCACGTAGATGTTCTTTTGTTTCCTCGTCCTACTTTCCCACCTCATCATCAGCACTCCTGGACTTGACTTTCAACTCAATTATTTGCCCTCAAGTACTTATTGGAGGGTGTACTTTCCCAAAAATCCAAATTAAGAAATGGTGCCTCGAAACATTCTCCATTAAAATGCCACCATTTCAGGCTGCCAAGTGTTCGGGGCTTCAGGAATAGATGGAGCTTTCTGCCTGAACGTTTTCTGAATAAAGTGGGAGAGATGCTCAGCATAATTCTCTGGATGTTGATGGGAGGGAGCATGTTTGGGGAATTTGGAAAGGGCACGGGACAACTGTCTGGTGGCCAAAAGCAAAGGTAAAGGTGCCAGCTCAGCTGCCATGGTGGCTCTGCAGGGAACTATCCTACTGTTGGCTTTTCATTGCAAATAGGGAGAGTTTCACAGGTTTCCTAAGCCATGGGGTTTGAACCTTGCCTTGCCTCTTCCTGGGTATGTAGCCTAAAGGCAAGTCATTTTGTTTTCCTAAGCTTTGATGTCCTTAGGGGTAGCTGGAGATCAGAGTAGCACTCATAGGATCAAGCTGCCAGCTAGGGGTAGAACTTCTTCAAGCCTGGGATTAGACATCAGCTTTGTCCTTGCTTTGCTGACTGATCATGTGTCAGTTAGCTAACAATGCTAAGTTGGCCTCATTTCTAAATGGACAACTACATGTGTTCAAAGCACATGAAATCACCTATGTTTGGCCTACTGATCTACAGAAATGGCAATTTCATGTGCCAAACTTAAGATCTTGCAGAGTTTCTGTGAGGACTTTACAGTCATGGATGAGAAGCACTTAGTGTTTGAACTAGGACCTAGTAGGCATGCCACTTACCATTACAGACAGCTGCTGTGAATATTATTAATTCACATTTTGTGCTTGCTGGTTACACCAGAAGACAGCAACCTCCCCGATCAGATTTCAACAAACAGCAATTCCACCTCCCCAAGGATCCTGTTTGTCTGCCCACAGACCAAGACCAAAAGAAAGTAACAAGCACTGGGCAACCAGATGCTGGGCGAGCACACCAGGCGCTGCCTAGTTCTGAGCTCCCTGAATGACACAATTTTTTGTTTGTTTTTCTAAATGTCACATTGAAGCCATTGTGAATGAAAGAATGAGAGATGATTTCAGCTTCCATCTTTTGTGATGCTCAGCTTTAAAAAAATAAAGGAGGTCCCAGCAAAATTAACTTTATCATTTTAAGAAACAGCCATGGCAAATACATTCATTATTCTCCAAGGCCGAGTGCTGTGCACCGGTGCGCGCAGCATCTGTCTGCTCTCTAACTCTGCTGTTATTATTACCCACTGAAAGGGCAGGCGGGAGAGGATCCCAGGCAATCTCCCTCAGCAGAGCTTTGCAGGTTTTCTGGAGCACTCCAAACTCCCCCAAATGTGCTCCCGGAGACTTTGGTTTGCTAATCTTGTTGACATGACAGGAAAATAAATCGAAAATAGCTAATGACCTTAATTTTCTTCAACCTGACAGCTAACCAATTCATACCACCCCAAACAGTTACACATCTAATTCCCCCCTTTCTCTCACACCCTGGTCTCTATCTCTTTCTGTCTCTGTCTCTTTCATATACACAAGCACGTGTGTATACATTCATTGCTCTTTTCCAGACCTGTCAATAACAGCTCTCTCTGTCTCTGTCTCACTCTTGCCCGCAACCCGGTGTGTGTGTGTGTGTGTGTGTGTGTGTGTGTGTGTGTGTGTGTGTGTGTGTGATTGGTGTGACTGAGCTTTAGTTTATTTCTCAGCCTCTCAGCAAGGTCACAAACTGCAATTTCAAATGTTCTTTTCAGAGGGCAAGCAGGGACCTACAAGCAGAATGACTTCATTAAAGTCCTATGACAACTAGGTACAATCAAGACAACATGTGGTGCCCATCAGTTAAGGTGACCATCGGAAATAAGGTGGAGACACAGGCAGCAGATCTGGAATGTGACCACTAGGTCTTGTGGTCTGTTGGTCCTGGCGGAGGGAGAGAGCTGTGTTTGTGCTGGTTTCTTGAAGAGCAGGAAGACCAGCGAGGGCAGGTGGCAAGGCACCGGGTAATGCAGGATCTAGGCTCTGAGGAGAAGCTGGGCCTGAATCTAGTAAAGGGGTGTGGAGAATGTGTTGTTGCCCTTTCCTTGCCCTCCACATTTGCTGGTGCTCTTTGAACCCAAAGCCAGTGCTGTATCTATGGACCGAAAAGGTATGAGAGCACTGGCTGGGGCTGCATCAAATGAAACTGAACTACTGTGTGTGTGTGTGTGTGTGTGTGTGTGTGTGTGTGTGTGTGTGTGTGTGTGTTAGGGCAGGATGGCCCTGCTTTCTAAAGGGGTGGATTAATGGCTAAATGGATGTTCTAGTCTTTAAAGGGTCAGCTGTTCCAAAGTTTGTATTACAAGATTTATCTCTCAGAATGTTTTTCTAAATCATCTCTCTCCCTAAGCTGTAGGTTTCATCTTATAGAAGAAGAAGAAGAAGAAGAAGAAGAAGAAGAAGAAGAAGAAGAAGAAGAAGAAGAAGAAGAAGAAGAGTAGAAGGGAGGGAAAGTATCCTATATGTAACTTGGACCCAGAGGCCTAGATAGAGGCCTTTCTCCAGAGTGGTATATTTTTTCTTCTTAATTTCTTTTGTCACAGATTACATGGACAACATATATTTGAAAATAAGTGGGGGCATATTTACACACCTTTGGAAAATTGATATTCTCTTCTCATTTATATTTGCATGACCCCACCCCTCCTCTGCTTCCAGGATTGGGGCAGTATTCAGTTTTAGTGTTTTTAGCTATTGACATTTCTACCTCAGCCCTTACCCTGAGCCTTTTACCCAGTCCTATCCTCTGCTGCCTATTTCCTCTGTCCCCTGCTTCTTCTTCATTTATTTAGTTATTTATTTTGTATTTGTTTGTTTGCTTGCTTATTTATTTAGTTATTTATTAGATACAGTCTCTGTGTAGCTCAGGCATGCCTTGAACTCCTCTGACTTTCCTGACTCAGCCTTACAGATGACCAAATTACACGTTTGTTTTGCCACCATACTTGGTTCAGAACCTTCTACTTCTGTCTCTCCACAGGCCATTTGTTTCTTCATCTGGAATGATTTGGCTCCCTTGGAGTGGTAGAAGAAAGTAGTCCCCACTTACCCTGTCTCTGCCAAGCTCCAAAGCTCCAGGGCTCCTCCAAGGTGATAGCATGGGTATGTTCAGGGCTCTGCTCTGCTGGTCTACAGCTTTCCTCCTGCTCATCTGCCTATCTTCTAGCACAGTGGTCCTTACCCTCCCTAATGCTGTGACACTTTAATAAGTTCCTCATGTTGTAATGACCCCCGACCATAAAATTATTTCATTGCTACTTCATAACTGTAATTTTGCTTGTTACGAATCATACTGTAAATATTTGTGTTTTCTGGTGGCCTTAAGTGACCCCTGTGAAAGGTCATTTGACCCCTCAAAGGAGTCATGACCATATGTTGAGAACCACTGCTCTAGGATCATCATCCTGTCCTTGCTTTATTTCTTGACTCAAGCTTAGGAGTTGGGTGTCCAGAGACCTGCCATAATAAATGACAAGTGACTGAGGGGCAGCAGCAAACAACTGGGACAAATGAAACTCGGGCTAAATGGCACCTTCTCTTAGGCCTCTCTTTCAGGTCCCAGAAAGGCTAAAGTTTCAGGTCACAAAGTCCAAACTCCCCACTTCACAAATCATAACTTCTAGCCTGAGGGAGACAGTGAGCCCTGCCAAGGTGTTCTTGGACAGGCATTACTCATTGGAACAATTCTGATCACCCACCTCCAAGACCCTTGCATTTCCAAACTGCACAGATTGCTTCAAGAGTCCTGGCCAAATGAATGTTGCAGGAGGTTCAAAGGCAGTCTCATGGTACTTGGAATTCTGCGTTATCAAAGTTGACTGCTGGAGCATCACCTGAGAGAGCAGAAGTCTGGCTATAATCCTGCAGCAGAGATCGGAAGCAATGAAGCCATGCATCCCATGGCAGAGATCCCAAATGTGAATAGATTACAGCCTGGGCCAAACACAGGGCTTGGGTGACATTTGTTCTCCCAGGAGAAACTGTTATTTCCTAAGGCTTGTCTTATTTCTCTTATTCAAAACCCATGCTCAAATGTCTCTTAATGCCACAGACATTTTGGAAGGATGCTTGGTTTTGAGAAACATTTGCTAAGGGACTTTTGGATTGTGAGATGCTTAACATAGATGGTGAGTGAGAAGACAGTACAAAGTCAAGTTGGGATTAAAGAACTGGGTTGAGTCCTAGCATTGTTATGGACTGGCTCTCTCTCTCTCTCTCTCTCTCTCTCTCTCTCTCTCTCTCTCTCTCTCTGTGTGTGTGTGTGTGTGTGTGTGTGTGGCTGTGTGTCTGTGTCTTTAAGCAAGTTGCCTCTCATTTAATGCCTCAGGTTCTGCATCTATAAAATGGAAGCCACCAGGGCAACTACCTCATAAGGCTGAGTTGACGAATAAGTGAAACAAATTCAGGTGGAGGATTTGGCACAAAATAAAGGTTCAGATTTGTTACTTGATACTTGAAATGACATTCTTTTTTCTTTTCTATGTATGTGATGTGTGTGTTGAGTACACTTGCATGTGTATGTGTGTGCATGCACCGCTGTATAAGGCTGTATAAGCAGGCTGTGTTTTTCACATGCATGCATGTGGAGACCAGAAGCTGATGGTCAGGTGTCTTCCTCAATAGTTCTTTACCTTATGTTTTGAGACAAGGTCTCTCCCTCAACCTGACACACACAGACTCAGTTAAGTTTTCTGTCCAGCAGGCCACAGGGCTCCTCCTGACTCTGCCTGCTCAGGGCTGGGATTACAGGGGTTTGCTGTTTTCCCTGTGGGCTCTGGGGATGGGAAATCAGAACCTACTGCTCGTGAGCAAGCACATCACCTACTGAACCATTTTTTTTTTCAGTTTCTGCAATGACAATTTTCAACCAACTATCAGTCTTTACTCCATTTGGGAAAGGAACAAGGTCAGACTGGCGGGAAACTTATCATGTTGAGAAACAACTGACTTAGCATGAATATCTGCTGAGCAAATGGTTTATTTCAGCACTTTATCATATTGAACATCTACTAGTTTCCAGTCTCCTTTTGACTTTGATTATTGAAAAAAAAACACAACATGATAGACAAAATGCTAGTTCCTTAAGCATGGTCTATTTGGGGGAAGGAAAGGAACTAGAATGGAAATATTACTTTGTCCATTCACTGTTCATTTCCTGGTTTCTGTTTGAGGTATCTTATTCTTTCTTTCTTTCTTTCTTTCTTTCTTTCTTTCTTTCTTTCTTTCTTCCTTCCTTCCTTCCTTCCTTCCTTTCTTTCTTTTCTTCCTTCCTTCCTTCCTTCCTTCCTTCCTTCCTTTCTTCCTTTATTTTTTTTTTTGAGACAGGGTTTCTCTGTGCAACTTTGGAGCCTATCCTGGATCTCACTCTATATACAAGGCTGGACTCAACTCACAGAGATCTGCCTACTTCTGCCTCCTGAGTGCTGGGACTAAAGGCATGCGCCACCACTGCCTGGCTGGAGTACCATTCTTGCTCACTCTAAGTCCTCCAGTTTGGATGATCCAATGCAGTGTTGGGCTGGAGTTCATGTCTACTAACTCCGATTGTGCCACTTCTTCCCTACTTCAGTTTCAATGGCACTGTGCTGCCACTACCCTGAAATCAGTCAAGGTAGAAAGATATGCAGCACTAAACATGTCAAACACTGAAAATGAGCATCTACTTTCCTCCAGCCTCAACTGGGTTGTGAAGGTGGCACAACCATGAGCTTCTAGCCCCTTCTCTAGACGTGTGACTGGAGAATGACCCATCAGCATAGTATAATTTCCTGGTGTGTTGGTTTGTTTACTTCTTGCTATAATCGAACACCTGATAGAATTGACTTCATAGAAGAAGATTATTTGGGTTCATGGGTCAGAGGGTAAGTCTGTCTCATGATGGGGCAGACAAGAGGCTTCATCGTGGTGGGAGTATGTGGCTGAGGGTCTTCATATCCTGGTGGACCAGGAAGCATGTGCAGGCTATAACCCTCACAAGCTCATCCCTAGTGGCCTACATATGACACCTAGTCAGCCAGTCTTCATGTCCAAAATGTTCAAAGACTGCTGGAAACAGCATCACTAGCTGGGAGGGGGAATTTCATTTCAAAACCTAACACTTGGCTTTGATGACTGTTTTAGAAATGAATATGTATTTACAGCCAACCATATTTTCTGCAAGAAGCATTTGTAAAGAAAATTCCTACTCACTTGGATTGTACGAAAGTAGCTTCTAGTGTCCAGCTGATATTACATGCATACATATATACATATAATTCACCCGAGGAAAGGAAAAAAAAATAAGATACCAACTGCTAATACCAAAGTCAGACAGACCCTTGGCTTTAAAAGGAAAGTAACCCAATACATTTTCTCTTCCTATTTCTTGACAAGACAGTGTGAGTTGGGGTTCTCTTTCCTGAAAATGAGAGTCCCCACTAACACAGATGTATCAAACGCTATCTAGTGTCCAGGTTTTATTGGTTTGTAGTAATGGCTGCAAATTCTTCCTACCCCACAGTGACGATACCACACACAGCTCTGCAGTGTGAGTTTTACATCTCCATTCTTCAAGAAGTAGAGCCTGTTTTCCTCTCCCTTGAGTCTGATCTGACCTTATCATTTGATGTTCTCAATAAGATGTAGAAGTAATGTTATACAACTTCGGTGTCTAGATCTCCAGTTTCCAAGAGGCTTCCACTCCTCGCAGAAACCAAGACCACAGTCCCCCTGAGCCATTATCAGTGCAGCAAGGGCCATATGGAAAAAGATCTCATGGCTCTTCTAGGTATTTTTCCTGTCCCCCACCCCTGCCCCAAGACATTCCTGCAAGTTGAATGGTTACACGAAGAAATATACATAAGATTAAGAGAAAATAAATCTACAGCTAGTCATTAGAATCTGGAGCAAAGAGGAGCTGTTTAGTGAAATCAGTCAGCATTGGATTGGTTACTACACAGAAAAAAAAAGTGTGTGTTTCTCTTTATCAACCAAACTTTCTACTTTAATGACGGGATCAGAATCTTGCATAGGGGAAGAGAGTTGGGGTTTTGAAGCTAAAGTGTTGGGTTTGGCTCCTGGTTCCTCTGCTTAATACCTTTGGGGAATTTATTTAAT
The DNA here is from genome assembly GCF_003668045.3 of Cricetulus griseus. Taxonomy (NCBI): domain Eukaryota; kingdom Metazoa; phylum Chordata; class Mammalia; order Rodentia; family Cricetidae; genus Cricetulus; species Cricetulus griseus. The sequence goes on along the minus strand of NC_048604.1, from coordinate 116,868,453 downwards.
GTTTTTATGCCTCCATTTCTACCTCTACTAAGGTTTGGACATAGTCTGCACTGCTCTTCAAGGTTTTACTTATTGAAGTTCAATTCCCAAAGTTACAAGTTAATGCTCTTAAAAGGGCAGAAGGTTCATTTACAATGCTGGTCATAGATGGGGCTTCAGGAATTGGTTCTTTTTAGATGAGGTCATTAGGATGATTGAATACGGATGACTTTGTAGAGGAGAGCACACATGTGCGAACACATGAATGCTCCCCATATCTTACCATTTAATGTGTTGGGCCTCCTTGGCACTGTTTCAGAAAGAAGGATATCACTTCCTGATTAATAAGATAAAATAAACATTTCTCAAAAGAGTAAACTATCCTGCCTGAGGGATTTCTTTGTAGTGATGAAACACAGACTCACGTACTCTATTCTGGAGTGAACTCTAACTCCTGCTCAATTCTTATGTTAAAGTCCTACCTAACCCCCAATCTGATAATATTTGGAGTACGGCCTTTGGGAAGTTTTTAGGTTTAAACAAGATTGTGAGATTGAGAAAGTCATGATAGGGCTGGTATCCTTTTTCCACTCTCCCCTTCCCTCTCAACCTTACCCTTTCCTATGAGGCCACTTGGAGAAGACAGCTATTTGCTAACCTGGAATGTCAGTCACTGTGATGGCATTCTAATTGGAGGCAAATCAGTAGTAAGAAATTAATTCTGTTAAGACGTTTAGCTTCTGATGTTTTATTATTATAGGCTGAGCAAATGAATGCAGATTATTTTAACAGAAGTAGGCTGCTTCTGTAATAGATACCTGAACATGTGGAAGCAGCTTCAAAACATAGCAATCGGTAGAGGACAGAATGTTCTTGCTAGGAAAGTGGATGGTAAGGGTGATCTGGTGAGGTCTCAGGTGGAAGCAGACAGCCTATGATTGGAGGTTGGAGGAAAGGCAGTCCTTGCTACTGAGTATTAAATAACTGAGTTTCCCTTAGCCGCATGTGAAAAGTAGAAATTACAAGGAAGGAAATGGAATGTTTAACTGAAGAGACCTCCTACCAAAGTGTTGAAAGAGCAGCTTGGTCCTTCCTGGCTACTTGTAGTGCTTTCTTCTATTGCTTATTGAGCAGGATACATTCTCAGAAATGTGTGATTAGGTAATACTGCTGTCATTTTTTTTTTAAAAAAAATCATAAATGGTACTTCCACAAACCTAAATGGTAAAGGCCTAGTATCCAGCATGGCTGCTTGATGCAGTCAAGAGTCATAGTTGATATAAGATATGAGGTTACTATTGGCATTAACATGTCATAGTGTTTCACAGTGAATTATGATTAGGAGGCATAGAAGCAGCAAAGGTATAATCTAGAGGAACCATTAAGAGCATAGCATAATAAATGTACACAAGTAATACGTTTATTATAACTATCATTTCTTGTGTATTGTGCATAACTGTATCTGGTATTCTTTTATATGACTGGGAACTCATTAGGTTTGCTTCCACCAGAATTACCACAAATGCATCAGTGACTCACTGTACCACAGTGTCACTAGCAAACAAGACATTTTTTCAGCTCTATTGTAATCTTAAGTGATCTGTCATCAACTGAAGCATCACTAGTGATGACTGTAAAGCATGGAGGCTGAGAAATGAACTGAAGAAATAGTTGTTAAGAGCAACCAGCACTTGAAGACCTAGAAATTTTTAAGCCCATTCATTTTGCAAATAAATAAATAAAGAACGAAAAAAAGAAAGAAAGAAAGAAAGAAAGAAAGAAAGAAAGAAAGAAAGAAAGGGAAGAACTTGTGAAGAGAGCCTGGAGGGTGTGGCTAAACAAAGGCTTGATAAAGGGATTGTGGGTTCAACTTGTGAAGTTAATCACCCATCTCCAAGGAAGCCAAGGGCATGCATGGGATTGTTCTAGCATTTACACTGCCAATGTAAACAGGGCCAGAGAACAAAAATGAAGGAAGGCTATCGGGCTCATTGCATTTTATAGGATAGGACCCCACAACTATTTGGCTGTAAATGTGTCTTTAAGACAGGGGAAAGAATGATCCTGAAGGTGACTCAGGGATCATCAAAGCTGCTGTTCCTGATAAAGGTCCAGAGTGCTCAGGCCAGGCAGGAAATCTGCCTCTGCCTCAGCTTCAAACGGTAAGACCACTCACTGCCTAGCAGAGCTGTGCAGTCAAGCCTGCACAGAGAATTGTGTGGGCTGCAGCATCTCACTTAGCTCTGAGGTCACAACTGCCACTTTATTGGACTTGGAGATCCAGCAATGAATGAGAGGGTTATTCTTGATCCCTAAATTCTAATGGAATTTGCCTTGCTAATGTATGGACTTGCTGGGAATCTGTCACTCCTTCCTTGTCCAACCCCATAACCTCTCTGCCTTTAAAGAGTAACCTGAGAACATGGAACTGTAAGAAATAAATGGCTGTAGTTTAAGCCACCCACAATATTTTGTTGCGGCAGCCTGACAGACTACTACACCATCTGTCAAATGGGAATAATAATGTACCTACCCCATAGGCTTGACACAAGGATAGACAATTAGCAACTTCTTACATGCTCAGTACCTAGCACACACTCAATGGTTAACAATATTGACACCTATGATATGTAAAATAAATATGAATTGGTGAACAATGATTTTATCTGTGGGAATTGTCCCAGGCTGAATCCAACTTATGGTTATGACAGGATCCAAACTTGTTTTATCCTATTTATGAGGAATGGAGAGAGGGACAGACAGCAATCTATTTTCATTTGAGATCAAAGAAAGCCCTGTAAAGAACTTACTAAAAGTTTGCATTACTGGGTGTTTACGATGTACTGGACATAGTAGCAGGGGTATTATATGGGCTATCCCATTTCAGCTTCATAAGGATGCAATGAAGTGATTATTATCAATATTTTCATTTTACATGTGAGAGAACCAAGACACAGAGAGTTAGATGACTGACTAACCTGCTAGTGACGGTGGAGCCAGAGATTTCAGCCACAGTTGATTGAATCTTCATTTTTAACCTCTCATCACATTATCTTGGTTCTAGAACAATCAAACAGAGCTGGTGAATGTTGGGGAATATTATTTTAAGGTGTGCGACTTTTGTGTATGCTGCATTTTTCTAACTCTGTGAAGTTGTGTTACTGTGCCTGTCTAAAACACCTGGTGGTCCTACTAAAGAGCTGAATGGTCAATAGCAAGGCAGGAGCAAGGATAGGTGGGACTGGCAGACAATAAGTATAAATAGATGGAGAAAAAGAGGAAAACAAGAAGCAGGAGGGGAACAAAGAGAGGAGGATGTCAGGGGCCAGCCACTCAGCCATCCAACTACACAGCAATACACAGAGCAAGAGTAAGAGTTACAGAAGTAAGAGCACAGGAAAGGCCCAGAGGCAAAAGGTAGATGGGATAATTTAAGTTAAGGAAAGCTGGCAAGAAACAAACCAAGCTAAGGACAGACACTCATTACTAAGAATAGGCTTTTGTGTGTGTGATTCATTGGGGAGCTGGGTGGTGGGCCCTCTCAAAAGAGCAAAAGGACTCAAAACATCATACAACAGGTGAACACCACTAGCATTCAGTAAGATGACCGTGCATCTAAGTTGGGGCAGATGGAAAGGAAGATGTATTATAAAGGAGCAAAGGAATTATCTACCATTGGTAGAACACTGGAGATTACAAAGAGAAACTGGCAGCGCCAGTACCATCCTCTTGATAAACCACAAGAGGTGCTTCCCACGCTCCAACACCAGCTGTCCAGTGTGGGATTCATCACCAGATCAGACATTAGTTATTAACTGCAGCAGCCAGAGCATCTCTAGCAGAGTTGGGCTGTAGTGGCGGTGCCTTTGGCAGGCATTGGGGGTGAAAAGGTCATTTGGCTTAGGCAGGGATGAGAAACTCTATCATAGCAGCTGCATTGGAGGGATAGTGTTGACTCCACAGGCTGCTAAGAGTAAGAGCCTGCTGAACACTGTGGGAAGGCTCAGAACCATTTGGGAGGCACTGGAGGGGTTCCTGTTCCCTGCAGAGCAAGTAGGAGTAGAGCCAGAGACACACTTTTCATGGCCATGGCTGTGATGCTATTCTTACTCAGAAGATGCAGTATGCAGAGTGCATCAAAAACTACAGAAAAGTCTTGATTGACAGAAACATTTCCCCCTTCCATGACTCTTGAAATGTCTATCATGCACTCCACTCTTCTGGGCTAAGATAATAATACCTTTGGAAAGCTTCTGGTTGCAGGCAAATAAAATAGCCTGACCCACTATTATCATAGCTTTTGCTATTAACAACAGTGACCAACCTCTACACAGTGTTCATCATTACCTGGATCTTTCCCATTTACAATACTTCCAGCAGCAGGACATGGCTGTAGTTCAGTGGCAGAATACTTTGTAGAGTATGCATAAACCCTGAGTTCCATCCCTAGCACCATAAAAGAAATACAGTAAAACTCTCCCAGCAGCTCCTCATAACTGTATCAGCAGCCTATCATACCAAATATGTAGACCCAGATTGATATAGACCAAAAAAAAAATCTGCTCAAGATCCCACCAAAGTAAGAAGGAGGAATTTTATTCACCTCTGTGATGGCTAATTTTGGTTGTCAACTTGATACACCTGGAGGATCAACTGGAGGATTGCCTGCATCAGATTGTCCTGTGGACATGTCCGTGGGGCATTTTGTTGATCACTAATTGATGTAGGAAGTTCCAGCCCACTGTCATGCCTAGGTAGGTGAGCCTGGACCATATAGGAGAGGTAGTGAACATAAACCTGGAAGCAAGCCAGTAAGCAGCATTCCTCTATGACCCCTGCTTCAGTTCCCACTTCCAGGTGCATGACTTGAGTTCCTGCTTCAGCTTCCATTGATGATGGGCTGTATCTTATAAGCTAAAATAAACCCTTTCCTCCCCAAATTTCTTTCAGTCATGTTTAGCATAGCAGTGGAAAACAAACTGGAAGATTCTCCTCTTTCTCTTATTTTTTCCTCCCTCTCCTATTCCTAACTCCTCCAGCACGTGCTTGTGAGTACCTCAGCACATACAGGTCTGTGATTCATCGAGAGAAGTCCACAGCAAAGCTAAGGTGGTCACAGGGCTGTTGCACTTTTCCCACTGACAGGTAGATCTAATCCCCTCCTTTTGAATCCAGGTTGCCCATGGTCACTCACTTCAAAATAAGAAAGTATAGTGGGTGGCACCCTGTGACATCTAAGGCTAGGTTAGAAGTCTTGTAGTTACTCCTTTGACTCACATATTTCTACTTTTCTCCTTCTTTCCTCTTTCCCCTTTCTTCCCTTTTCTTAATGTCATGCTGTAAATGCCCCAAACTCCATGGAGAAACCACCTATCGTATGTCTTGGTTAGGGTTTCTATTACTATGAAGAGACACCATGACCATGGCAACTCTTATTAAAGGGAAACGTTTAATGGGCTTGCTTACAGTTTCAGAGGTTTAGTCCATTATCATAATGGCAGGAAGCATGGCAGCATGCAGGCAGACATGGTGCTGGAGGAGGAGCTGAGAGTCCTATAACTTGACCCACAAGCAACAGGAAATCGTCTGTTTAACTGGGCATTGCTTGACAATAAATAAGACCTCAAAGCCTGCCTCCACAGTGATACACTTCCTACAACAAGACCACACCTACTCCAACAAGGCCATACTTTCTAATAGTGACACTCCCTTTGGGAGCCATTTTTTCAAACCACCACATCTTATATGCCAATATTTCCCAAATGTTTCATTGCATGAGTGTGATCTGGTGTTCTTGTTAGTCTGGGCCTCTCCTCACGCCACAGAAAGGAGAGGAAGGACTGGAGTTTCTGCTCCCCTAACTGTTCCAACATAACACTGCTGCCACCTCAGTCAGGAGACCTCACCCTGAGGCTTGAATAAGAATAGCCCCAGAGGCTCATATATTTGAATGCTTAGTCACCAGGAAGTAAGATTAAGAGTAGCAGATACTTATTTCAAAGGCCCATGCCAGGCCCTGTCTCTCTCTCTTTTTGCTGCCTGCATTTCAGGATATAGAAATGTCAGTTACGTCTCCAGCACCATGCCTGCCTGACTGCCTGCTGCCATGCTTTCTGTCATGATGATGACTGACAAACTTCTGAAACTGTAAGAAAGCCCCCAATTAAATGCTTTTTTAAATATGAGTTGCCTTGGTCATGGTGTCACTCCACAGCAACAGAACAGTAAGACAATTGGGGTACCTTACTCCCCTGTCCTCACAACTACAATAAGGATGGAGTGCAAGTCTATATAGTAAGTATCCTCAGGATTCATAACATTATGGTGCCCATTTTCTGAAGTTCATATTTTGTCATCAGGATCTCATTCTGACCTCTGCTTCATCCCTTGGTCCTTGTGTTCTCCACTGAATAAATTCAGACAAGACATGCCTAGCAAAGTACAGAAGATAGACAGAATTCATTAAGTTAGGTTACTTTCAGGGATAATAATTCATTAAACTGGGGTATCCTCAGTGATGAGATTGGATGATGACCAAAGAGACCATTGTAAAAGTCACACTCTAGGGACATGAAAGTGGACAATGGCCAGAGAGACTATCATGTCAATCTGCATGCTGAGGTAGACTCTATACAATTTCTTAAAGTTTTATTGATGTGACAGCTTTCCTGAGGGACAGTATCCTTGTCCAGGTGATCAACAGTCCTTAAGGAAGGGACAGTAATATATCTTTGTTCTGCACTAGATTTCCATGTTACCACCCAGGGCCAGAGGTAAAACTCAGATCCTTTTGTTTTCCTATCCCAAAAACAATCTAAGAAAGAATTAAAGTGAGAAAAAATTAAAAATCTATAGAAAAGCAATGGATTTGTATGTGGAAAAACCCTTTCTTTAATGGTTTCTGCAAGGCTCTGCTACCTCCATCCTTCTCCATTTCATGTGTTATTTTAAACCTTCAGGAGGGACAACTATGATGCTTCTTCTCATACATTCCTCTTCATATGGAATTTTAAATTCCATAGTTTTACCTTCCTTAAAATAAAATGAGTGTGTTACCAGGGTTACAGCAAGTAGGGGGTCCAAAGCTGATTATGGGGGGGATTCATCCATAATGGCTTTCAAGTCTGCCAAATGCTAATGAGATGTTTAACAATTTCAATTATACTTAATTTATATGTATATGTCACTAATATGGAGAGGCTAGTATGTAGAGGTCACTTAGCCTCCATAGGAATGTGATTACAGAGAAAGTCCCTAGAAACATTTCACTTTTCAGAGACTTAAAGACTCATCAAAGATGCATCTATCAGAAACATCAGTGCTATGTAGCTCTCCAACTGTTCTCATCTCTGCATCCATCAAGATGTCCAGGAAACAAAAATAGTTTTGTAGGTATTTACTCATTCAATAAGCATATACTTACTGAAGTTTTCTCATTGCTAGGCCCAAGATAGGTGATAGGTTAGGAGTGTTATGGTAAAACCTATTTCTTCAATGACTGGCATGTCATTGGCTATCATGAAGCAAAGATTGATGTGGTGACTTACAGAATATCTTTGCCTCAAAATCATAGCAATTACATAAGTAAAAGAATAATCATAGTACAATAGGAGCAATGTGGCTGCTAACATTTCCTCATAAAAGGAGATTCCAACTCTCTCTCTGTCTTAGGGTCTCTACTGTTGTGAAGAGACACCAGGACCATGGCAACTCTTATAAAGGAAAAAATTTAATCAGGGCTTGATTACAGATTTGGAGAATTAGTCTGTTATCATCATGGCATGAAGCATGACAGCATGTGGGAAGACACAGTGCTATAGAGGTAACTGAAAATTCTGCATCCAGATCAGCAGGCAGCAGGAAGAGAGTGAGACACTAGGTCTGGCTTGAACTTCTGAAACCTCAAAACCCACCCCCAGTGACACACTTCCTCCAACAAGGTCACACCTACTCCAACAAGACCACACATCCTAATAGTGGTGATCAAATATTCAAATCTATGAGCCTATAGGGCCATTCATATTCACCCCCCCTCGTCTGCCACTGATATCTTTTAGCTGCACATGATTTGGGGAGGTATCAGTTTGCAAAGGATGTAGAAGATGGACTCTGGGTGGAGCTCTGATGGAGCTTTCTGGAATCTTCACCTGTGCTGGGGGTCCAATTCCATGTTGTTCCTGCTTTTGAGTCACCCATGTTCCTCTAAGTAACCCCTCATTAATGTTGCTATAAATGACCCCCAAAATTCATTAGTTCACCTTGCATTCTGAACTTGGATGGGACCATTTCCAAGGTGTCTGATGTGGGGTGAATAGATATTTCTTTACATCTCTCCCTGAATAGTCATACAGTAAGGGGTAAAGAGAAACAGCAAAATTATCAAGGGTCCTGAAACCATGGAACTTATAGTCTAGGGAAGTTGGTTCTTCCAATGCTCCTATTTACTAAGTTGCCACGAAGGAAAATGAAGACTAAGAGTAGGTAACAAGCAACTTAAATCAAGCTTGGAGGTCAAGTTGGCTTTGCTTGGGGATAGCTCGTAATATTTGAAAAGATGCAGAAGGTGGGTACATTCAATGCATGGGTAAGAGTCAGTGAACTGCCATTAACTGGGGCTATTTAATTCCCTTGCTGGACCTCAAATTCCTCCTTCCTGAAATGTCATCTAAATTGTAGGTCTAGCCTTTTTTTTATTTTCAATAGCATGCCAGATGTCTACCTGGAGGTAGCCATGCTAGCCTAGTTTCCAAATCTGTGTTCTTCTTCTCTCTGTCAAACTGCCTTATGAAGTCAACCGGTGGGATAACTGTTTTCCAATCACAGAAATGGCTATGGGTTGAGTTGTATTCCTTCCACCTCCCTTCAAAAAGACATGTGAAAGTCCTTAAACCTGAATACTTGTAAATACAACCTTATTTGGAAATGTGGATTTGTAAGTGAGTCAATACAAATTCATTGGGGTGGACCTTAATCCAATATGAATAGGAACCATATTAAAAGAGGAAAATTGTATTCAAGGCAAATGCTATATGAAAACACTGACACACGAACACATATGAACAATGATGGTCACTTGAGTATACAAGCAGAGACTGAAATGCTTCTGGGGTACCAGAAGCTGACAGAGAAGGATCCTTTCCTAGGGACTTCAGGGAATCGATGATTCTGTGAACACATTGGCCCCCACCTTCTAGTCTTCAGAACTGTGATGCAAATTTCCATTGCTTTCAACCATCTACATAATTGTGCTTTGTTATGACAGCCACAGGAAACAGGTATGGTGAGGGAATTACTCATCAAGCTGTCATTAGAAATCTGGACTGAGTGGGCTGGGAGGATGGTCACAGATTATCTCCTGCCCTGGGACAAAAATGTGATTTCCTGTTCAGACTACTGACGTGAGTCAAATGGTGCATACAGGACAAGGGTAGTAGCTGAAGGACAATCAGTAGGTCTCTATAGCAGTCATGGGGTCATGAGATACTTATGATTAATAATAGAGGGATTGTAGTGATTTATACAGCAGAAGATAACAATGCATCCAGTTTCTGACTTGAGGATGTGGAGATAGCAAAGATATGGGAAATGTAATGGTTACTTTTGGTTATCAACTTGACAGAATTTTCAATCACTGGGCATGGATAGGAGAGATTTTCTGGGTTGGGTTAATTAGGTGGGAAAGCCATCCTAATGTGGCCAGTACTATTCCAAAGGCTAAGATCTCAGACTGAATAAAGTGTTGAAAGGGAGCAGAGCCCCAGTATTCACTGTGCTCTGCTTTCTGACTGAATGCAATGTGACCAACGGTGCCTTGCTTCTGCCAGGACCAACTGTACTCTCTTAACTTTAAGTCAACCCTTTTGCTTCCTGAACTTACTTTTCTCAGGTATTTGGTCCCAGCAACCAAAACATTAATTAAAACAGGGGCCAAGTGGGTTTTGCTGTCTAGTTTCACCAAATGAGTTAATTTTAATTAAAAAATGTGCTTTTTTCTCTCTTCTCATGGCTACTTTTAAAAATGAAACGGTTTCTTACTAAAGTATTACTCATTGACAGTGATGAATAGAGAATAGCTCCGAGACTAGCTGCTGTTTCTCTCTGAAATCCCCACTCCATCCTTGCATCTCTAAAGAGATGACTCAAGATGGCTGGGAGTTAGAATTCTAAGATGTTTCTAGTGCTCAGTAGCTTGGTATGTCCTTTGTCAGCTTCAGGTGGTCTGACTAAATCAGATGAGTCCTTTGAAGAGGGTCTGGATGTCAGAGTTAGAAGTCACGTTTTTTTTTCTGCTGCTGATTTTGCTTAAACAAGCCACCATTTTTCTAGATGCATGGAGAATGATCTTGGAAGACACCCCTAAGGGCCAGATGAGACCCTTAGTCCCAGGCAATGCCTCCACTGCAATGGTGTGTGACCTTGAGCTAAGGACGGAGACAAGGTCTCCAACATTGGAGAACAGTGAGCAAATAAACAATGGTCTAAGCCCCTGGAAACAGTGAGCAAATAAGCAAGGCTCAAAGCTTGTAGATGGTACTTAGCAATAGATGACTAATTAGGCAGTAGGTGATCCTGCCTTTCTGAATTAAACCACTAAACTGCATTTAGCCTGTCCCATCCTCTCCCTGTCACATTATTCCCAGCCATGAAATGTGCTCGATCTGGTTGAGGTATTCTAGTAATAATAACAGCAGATGCTGGAATGTTTGGATGAAAGCATGGCCAGCAGGCAGTGGAAGCCTAATAAGGCCCCAGTGGAATTTCTTTCCTCCAGCACAAAGGTGGACTTTTCCATTCCTCCATCTTCAGTTTGCATGTGTCGCTTTGCATTCTGGGGAGGGGTGTTGGGAGACAAAATATCCCAAATGTGAGAAAAGACTGGTTGTTAGGGGTCCCAGAAGGTGAAGAAAGCTGTTTTACTCTTTGGAGAGAAATGACTGTTAGCTGTGGACTTTGTGGAATCTGAGGTGGAACAAGGAAGCTTTTATTAAGTAGAGAGGGCTCAAGAGTCTTTAAAGCACTTTGAGTGATGGGGTGTTTAGCATGCGAACCCTGGATTTGAGTTTCTGTCAAACGCTTCTTGTATCTTAGCTGGTGTGTCTGGAAAGTAGAGTCTATAAAAAGGACATGGACTCAGGTTGTTTATTCTAAAGTGACCCAAGGAATCAGGCATGAAAGAGGAGTGTGAGACAGGGAAGGAGAAGGAGCCAATGGAATGGAGTAGCAGCAAGGTCTATCATGGCCACAAATCTGCTTTTGTAAGGTTTTGGTGAAGGCTACAGAATGCTGCTTGGGAAAGTCCAGTAAGGACTTGTGATCAGCAGAGACATTTAGTCATTGGCTTCTGCCCTCAGAGGTGGGCCAGTTAGCCCCAGTATTAAATGCTGTTTCTCCCCTGAATGTCTGGGCTACTTTTACGTGAAGACCATTTCCATGGCTTTAGAGAAGGAAGAGCCTGAAGGAAAATCATGGTGAGGCAAACACAGTAAGAGATACAGCTATAGGAACTGGCCTCCATGGTGTTCACTGAAATCTGAGGTGGGTCAAAGGGTTGAGCCCCAGTGTACAGAAAGAACATGCTACATCTGACCAGCTACATCTGAGGCTGCCAGGGGGAGCTCAGGCAGCTGAGTAGAGAGTGGGGTGGAGAGAGAAGGGGGAGGGAGGGAGGAAGAGAAGTGGTCAGCTTGAGAATTCACGTATGCACACAATTGCACATGAAATTATCACACATTTCTTAGACCTCATTCCCAAGACCATTGGGGAACACCAAGGTTTCAAACCTCGATTCTCATAGAAGAATGAGATTTATGTCAATGTTTCCCTGCCAGGGCGGCAAATGCTTTCAAATTCTGTCTGTTTTCTCTGTGCAGACTGGCAAGCATTTTGCTTCTGGGAAAGTCAGACTACTGAGAAGATGCTCAGCCCATGGTGTGTGGTGCCTTCCGATTAGAAAGGGCTCTGTTTGAGGTCATAAAAACTGTTCTGCCATGTTTCTTTCAGGTGGTAAGTTAGGCACAGTCCTATAATAGGACCTGGATCGGATGGATAGTTCAACAGATATCAATGAAAAGAAAAATTCACAGAGCTGTGGTAGGGTTGTGGAGAATGGAAACATGTAGCCAGATACCGGAGACTAGTGTTAGCGGGAAGCAGGAAACAAGAACACAAAGTAGAACAAGTCATTTGAACTCAAATGAAGCTGAAACCATGAAGTGAGGGTGACAGCATAGGAGTGATCCAAGAGGTTATAATTTTCTTATTGCCACAGTCAAATTACCACAAATTAGGAGTCTCAAAACAATCCAAGTTCTCTACCTTACAGCTAGAGGATACAAAATAAGTGTTACAGGACTAAAGTCAAGATGACAGCAATATTGTAATCTTTCTAGAGGCTCCAGGGAGGATTCATTTCTTTGCCTTTTCTCATTTTCTAGAGGCCACTCATATTTTCTGGCTCATGGCCCCTTTTCTTGCATCAGTCTTACCTTCCATCTCTATGTGTTCTATAGACTCCCATCCCCTGTTTCCCTCTCATAAGGACCTTTGTGATTACATTGCACATGTGAAGATAATCCAGGGCACATCTTCAACCTCGAGATCCTTAATCACAGTTGCAAGGTGACTTTTACTGTGTCTTTAGCATAACCTCGGGTTCTGGCAAATGGTACCTAGACATTTTGGAGGGAGGCCAGAATGTTAATCACAGCATTGTAATAACAGCTCCTATTGAAGATGTAGGACCAGGGAGAGACACTTTAGACCACCTGCCATTGCCTTGCAAAACAGAATCTAATCAGAAATCAATCAGTTGGTAAAGGGACCCGGGAGATATCTCTGGGGGATGAGAAGAGTGGAAATGGATGGATGTTGGTTTGAGTGGAAAGGAGATGGAGAATAACTAGCTAGCGTAGTGACTGTGGTTAAGTGAGGGTCATTTTCATACTGAATCCTTCAACTTGCTTATGTACTCAGGAAAATAAAGTCCTAAAGATACCTGTTTTGATACATACTGATGTTTCTTGGATGAAGGCTGCCAGGGCAATCATCTTGAATCCCTGTAGCCAAAGTCACCAATGAATTAAGGTACTGCAGCATGTTTTCATTTATTCCAACCCTTTTTATGTTGCAGAATTCAGCCAGAGTATCACTTTCTCTGGGAACCTATTTTTGATAGCACCAACCAACAAGGCTCTATTCTATTTTTGATCCACTCATTTATTCTACAAATACTTCCTGGTAACTTGCTTTTGTACTGAGAACTGGGCTGAGCACTTCATAGTACAGAATTGTGTGCCATAGTCCCTGCTCTCAAGAAAGTCACAATCTACTATGGAAACAAAGAAGCAAAAAAAAAATCCTCATAGAATAAATGGGGTATATAACACTTGAGGAAGATCCTCAAAAGTCTTCAAAATTGAACCATACAAATGGAAGATGCAAACATCTGGAAAAGCATGTTGTTGAGAAATGTCTTGAGAGTATTCAGAGGAGAAAGAGAAGTTTAAAGAGGTTGAACACAAAGAGTACAGTACTCACATAGCAACTAGGTATGAAAATGAAGGCTGCATCCTAGCTAAGGACCTTGCATTCAAACTAAGGCTTGATGATGTTTCCTTGTCTCTAACAGGAAGCACTAAGAGTCTTAATACTCAAGATGTGGCAGAAGCAGGCTCGTGTTAGGAAACTGATTCCGGGACACTAGGTATAAAGCTTTGTATAAAGTCTCTGGTTGTTGATTTTAAAGTATGTCCTTAGAGGCCAAGATTCCATTTGCCACCAGGTTTAGGGCAGGGAAATATGTGTGTCTGGGGCAACGTCAACTTCATCCATAGTTACAATTGTTATCAGCTTTACACCTCGGGCTTTAGTTTAAAAAAGTCATTTAAGAGAAGGATGGCTCTCAGACTGCTTAGATGCCACTGGTAGGGGAACTGGGATGAGGGTCTTAGCTAAAGTAGATAGAGTGGTAGACAAGCAAGCAAAGTAGTGATTTGAACCTCTCTTCTGAACTGCTGTGGCAAGCTAGGCTTGGGAAATGACGGGGATAGCTGGTTAAGTCTACTTTTCAGGAAAGTGCTAGGCTCCATCTGTCCTGAGGTAGATATGAAACCCACTCTGAGCATTTAGGTCATTGGAGCATTTGGTCAAAATGGCTGGTTGCTTCTGGAAAACGTGTTTTATAGAAACTATATAATCAAGCATTCATTCATTCATTCATTCATTCATTCATTCATTCATTCATTCAATAATCAGTGAAAGGGGCTGAGAATATAAATGTAGACCCACACCAACCCCTGCTGTGAAATGCTTCTGTAAGCCTGGCTTGCAGACTACAGCAGGAGAAAGCCATTGTGAGCCCCTGAAAAGAGCTGCAGTGTATGGTTGCCAGCGGTCAGGCTACCTAGTCCTTGATGCATGGGCTCCAAGTTTTCCTTATCTCTCCTGTCCCAACAGTGACCAGCCTCAGCCTCTTGCCCTAGTGAGGAAGGGTGGAAAGATGCTGAGTCTCCTCTCTTCCCTAGTCAGGGGATGTGCTCACTCAGCTGGGACACAAACCTGAGACATTTGGGCACTGCGGGGAGTTTGGCAAGAAGAATGGAGAAGGCTTTTGGAGTTTTGAGAACCATTTGAAAATGACATTTTATCCTCAATTTGAGTCCCCAAACAAGTCTATTTGGAGAAAGAAGTAGGAAAGAGGAAGAGCAACGTGGGGGGGGAAGGTTCATTATAGTCCCAGATGGCCAATGAGAATGGGCTCCAATTTGAAAGTAGTACAATCTCAACTGGGGGTGCTCAGTCAGACTGATAGACAAGAGGGGCTATTTAACAAAGCATAACAAAGCAGGCAAAGGTTATTCTTTTTTATTTTTTTTGCCTGTAAATTGCAGGCCAAAAGTTTTACAGAAGAACACACAAGAATCCCACAATTAAGCTGCTCTCCCCCTTTTGGCTTCCAAGTTTTCATAGTCGGGATGATTTGAAGCCTGTAAAACTTCCAGGTTGCTGGGGGGAAGGACAAGGGGAATCAGCTCAAGAAAATACTTGTTGGAAACTTGTCCTTCATATTTTCAGATAAATAAACAAGACTGCTATAGAAAAAGCCTAACTTTGTCTTCTCAAAATACAGGCACAAGTGCCCGTGGAAGAAGAACAGGAGTGAAGACAGAGGCAAAGGGTTCTAAGCTATGGACTGATGAAGGGATTTCAAGGGGTTTCCCTACCCCTTCTGCTTTATTTGCCTTGCCCAATAAGTTTGCTTCTTGTATTTAAGAAGAAAACTTTGAAGAGTCTGTAGGAAAATCAGTTCCTTTGTCTGTAAATCCAGAAAAGTAACCATACTTTATATAAACTACTTGAGACCAAAAAAAAAAACAAAAAAAACAAAAAAAAAACAAAAAAAAACAACAAAAAAAACATAGGCCTTGAATCATGGCAGGCACTCAGTAGACAATAGCTATGCTTCGTCAGTGACGTCCGATCTACGTTATGTTTTAGAACTCCCCTTTTCTTTTAATTAGAGCAGAGAGCGAAAGTTTATGCAAATGTGATGGGATAATTTACAAAGATATTAATTTATAGTTCAATGTTGCACAGGCTTGGTGTTCTAGTATCTCAGGAGCCATGTGTGGAGTGTTAGGGAGCACAACACCAGTCTGGCTTTACCCACATCCGGGAAGGAATTGTCCTGACAAAGGCTCCCCGTGCCCCCTCTCTCAGGATGAGGAGACAGGGGTAAATATTTAGAATTCAAAGGTTTTAAGAGGAGATAAGTGGAAGAGAGGCAGATTCTAGATTTGAAATGTTTGAAATACATGGAAGAAGGGGCCCCAGTTGCTATGCATCCTGCTGTGGTGGGGATCCTGAATCTCTGCCCCCTCACTTCTGATGACATTGTAGGGTCGAATCTTCTGATAAAATTGCCTTAGGAAGGTATGTATGCTGATGTACATTACTTAAAGCAGACTGTGCTATATATGCATATCGTTCAACTTTCAATTATGGGGGTGGGGCGTCATTTGGCTATGGGGATTTCCTAATCTAGAAGCTGAAAGCCCACCAGCTTCCAGGGGGTCTACTACAAGCCCACCATTGATGGGATTTCCCTCTATATTAGAATCTTTCCCTGTAATTACTTTATAGTGAATATCAGAGTGGGTTTTTATTGGTGAACCGAGTGACCTATTGAAGAGCTGAAGGAATGTCTGCAATGGGCTGCCTCTGCACCTGCAGCAGATGCTGTCAGCATGTCATCCATGTCCCACTGTCCTTACACTTTGGGCATGCCAGTATGCCATCTCTGCCAAATGCCAGCAGATGCACTTCCTAGTCTATTAGGTTTCTTTTGTCATTAGAGCTCACTTTGCTGCCCATGTGGCTAACCAAAAGAGCCAGGAATCTTATTCCTTCTGACTATCCCTCAATAAATAGCTAATCAGAGTTGGTAAATAAACATCCCCAGCTTCCTCACCCCTCAGATGGGATAACTCAGAGGCATATATTCTCCTCTGAGTGAACGAATGGCTCTCAGCGTTTTCCCTGTAGATTTAAGCTGAAGTTGCCAATACTGGTGATTGCCTCAACACTCCTTTTACTTGCTGGCCTTCCTGGGATTCACTTATTTACTCATTCTGGTGTTTCCATCATCTCTTAATTGGACTACATGCATCTGAACCCCAGATTAAAGGAAAACCCAATGGAGGACATGGCTAGAGCATTAGCATGTAAGAAGCCAGAGCCCACATCCACCAGCATTCATAGGCTAAACCCCCAGATGCTCCTGTATCCAGCCTTGAAGATAAAAGCATTGCTAAGTTCAAGACTTGAGAATTTGGTCACTAGGAGTTTGAAATTGTCCTCAACATCCTAAGAAAGAAGGTGATTAGAACACCTGCAAGAACCTAGACTGAAGGATTTCAAAGCCTACAGGCTGTACAAACTGCATTTGTTGCTTTCTTTTTAAAATCAAGGAAGCAATGGAATGTGTTTTTAGACTTACATTCTGCTGGAAGGTTATAGGAAGGGCAGTTAAAACTTCTCCATCTCAAAGTTTCTAATGGTCATATCTGTCTATCAAAAGAACTTAGAAACTGCCATTGGCGTAACTTATTTTGTAATTTCAAGGGAGTCATCACTAAATACCAAGAGCCATGGCTTTAAGAGCCTGGGCAAATGACTCTGGCTCAGCTTGTCCCTAATGGCCATAATAGCTTTAAAGCTTTAAAGAGTCTGTAAGCAGGCTGGAGAAATAGATAAATGGTTAAGAGCCCTTGCTGCTTTTATAGAGAACCCAAGTTTGTTTCCCAGCACCCATGTCATCCAGGTCACAACCTCCTGTAACATAATGCCCTCCTGATTTTTACATACATGTGCACTACCCACAAACATATATATATATATATATATATATATATATATATATATATATATATGAATAATTTAAACCAGCCGGATAGTGAGTGGTGGAGCATGCCTTTAATCCCAGCACTGGAGAAGCAGAGGAAGAGGTGGGCAAATGTCTGTGAGTTCAAGGTTGGCCTGGTCTATGGAATGAGTTCTAGAATAGCCAGGGATTCACAAAAATACCTTCTCCCAGCTTCCCCAATTACATCTTTATAAGAGCCTATGCAAGCTTCAACAAGGGGTATATTTGTATACCAGTAGTAACATTGAGTGCTGTACACACACTCAGGTTATTTCAGATGTCTGGGCTGCATTGCATATGGTACTTAAACGTTTTACAAAGCCTTGAAACAGGGGCACATTGACTAGTCATTGAAATTGAGTTTTCTACCACTTCAAACAAGATTAAGTATAAAGTACAATTTACTTCTTACATTCATGCTTACATTTATTCATGCACTGCTAATGAAACTTTCACTGTATCTTGACTTGCTAGGTTTTCTAAAATGCTTGTTGATTTAACTTGCTTTCAAATCCATCACATCTGCCTTACACCAACTGCGATGGCTATTCTTGGTTGTCAATTTGTCTATATCTGGAACTAAAACCCCCAAATGGGGCACTCCTGTGAGGGGTTTTCACTTAATTTGAAGTGGGAAGATCCACTTCTAATCTCTAACTTTGAGTTGGGAAGACACACCTTTAAACCAGATCTTTTGAGGTGGCACCAAGCTGTAATCTGGGCCACACCTTTTGCTGGATGTCTATATGGGGACATGGAAGAGGGAAGATTTTGCTCTTTGCTTTCTTACTCTCCCCTTGCTAGCAAGTCCATTACTTCACTAGCAATGAAGCCTACTTTTTTGGGATTCTTGTGCATACTGAAGAACAGCTGAGACTTTTAGCCTTTTAGAATGAACAACTACTGGATTCTTGTGCCTTCTGTTCATAGGCAGCCATTGTTAGATTAGCTGGACCATAACCTGTAAGACATTATAATGTATATGATTCTGTTACACTACAAAATCCTGGCTCTTTTTCATCTCTAGCTAGAATCCTGTCACAACTTCTAAACTAGGTCCCCTCACCAATCATTCTCACAGCCTCATACCCAATAAGTGATTCTCCTCACTTAAACCAGAATGATCTGGAGATGGAGAGATGCTCTTCCACAGGACCTGAGTTTGTATCCTAGCACCCACATGGTGGCTCACAAACACCTGTAACTCCAACACCAGTGGATCTTACCCCCTCTTTTGGCCACTCTGGTCACCTCTACACATGTAGCATATACTCTGCATAAACATATACACATAAATAAAATTAAAAATAAAAACTTTTTAAAAAAAACAATTGTTTTAAACCAAGCTCTGAGAGCCTTACTCCTTGTGCTCATGTGTTGAATGTTGGATCTCCAGTAGGTAGCGCTATATCGCAAGGTGATAGAACCATTAAGAGGTGGGTTTAGCTTGAGGAAGTTGGTCAGAAGGGGAGACTTGCAACCCAAGCAAGTTGTAAGTTATCCCAATTTGTCTCAGCTTTAAGCCACGACAGCCATGAAGTTCTACCTGAGTGGGGGTGTGTGAACCTGGAAGCTTCTTGGAACACAACGACGATAAAAACCAAACACAGGCATCTTGTCATCTTCAGAGAGCTCTCAGTTCCATGTTTTGGAACTAGAGCTATTTGTTTATTAGCCATCTTTTCTGGTGTCCCTTAACATCCTGCTAACACTACGAGACAGCCATTTCTCTCTTCTCTCTCTCCCCATCTACGTGTGCAATCTGTGCTGTGTGGATAGCCTCTCCCACACACTCACACTATCAACGTGTTCTGCCTAGTTACAGGCCCAGAATCAACAGAGCTTAGGACTAAAGACAGGCAGCATAGAAGCCACAACCCTAAAGAAAGCATTCTTCCTTTAAATGGTTTCTCTCAGGCATCTTGTCATAGCACTCACTGAAAGCAAATCCCAGAGCATGTGGCACTTACCTATGTCCTCTCACTGTTCTAAGGGAAAGAACTGAATCCAGTAAGACAGCTCAAGGATTGGCCTCTACTGTCCTCTCATAAGTGTCACTGTACCCTGCACCTGGACTTTCTCTGTTTCCAAGACACACTGGATACATTTTTACCTTAGTCTTTTCCCCCCTGCTGCTACAACAAAGTACTGCAGACTGGGTAATTTAAGGATCGAGTAATTTCTTGAGTCTGAAAGTCCAATGTCAAGGTGCAGGCAAAGTAGTGAAGGCATTTTTTATTGTGTTATCACATAGTGGATGGTGCTCTGTGATGGAAATGTGGGTGATAGGGAGTGAGCTTCCTCTCACAATAAAGAAACTCCCTCTACAACTAACCTACCCCCAGGTTAAGGATATTATTCAGTTGATGAAGACAGTGCTCCTACAACTTAATCATCTCCTCTTTGGAAGATTTCCTTTTCATTATGTTTAATTATGTGTATTGTGCTAGCTTTGTGGGGAGTAAGTGCATGTGAGTGCAGGTGCCTGTGAAGGCCAGAGGTGTCAGAGTCTCCTGGCCTTGGAGCTACAGGTGGTCTTGAGCAGCCTGACTTGGGTGCTGGGAAATGAACTTACATCCTTTGCAAGAGCAATGTGTGCTCTTAACCATTAACATCTTGATAATCCCACCCCACATTCACCTCTTAAAGTCCCCTCCTCCCAATGCTGTCAAAGTAGAAATCACATATTACCATGAGGTTTGTAAGGGGCATTTAAACAATGAAGTCTTGCAGGGCATTGGTGGCACACACCTTTAATCCCAGCACTCAGGAAGCAGAGGCAGTGTGAGTTCGAGGCCAGCCTGGTCTTCAGAGCGAGCGCCAGGATAGGCTCCAAAGCTACACAGAGAAACCCTATCTCGAAAAACCAAAGGAAAAAAAAATAAAACAATGAAGTCTTTTATGGCCAGAATGTGAGGTAGACATTACAGCATGTGGGGTTTTTCAAGTATTCTCCCTGCCCTGGCCACATCCTTCATCTGCTTATTCTCAGCCTTCCAAATTATCAGTTCAAAACCTCTTCCTCAGCCAACCTATTACTGGCACAGCATCACTCCCCAGATTGGATGAGGACTGAAAGTCACTGTGATAGAGTAAAAAATGGACCCTCAAAAGATATCTTAATCCCCTGAGTCTGTAGGTATTACTTTATATGGCAAAGGCTTCGCTGACGAGATTAAATTAATAATTTTAAGATGAGAAGATTGCCCTGGTTTATCCAGATGGTCTCTATATGTAATTAAATGTACCCCCACCCCTGACACAAAAAAGATCCAGAGGGAACTGTGGTACCTCTCCACAGAGGAGACAGTCAGGTGAGGAGTCCTTTTTTGTTTTCTATTGTTTTTTGTTTATTTTTCCAGACAGAGTTTCTCTGTGTAACACTCCTGGCTGTCCAGTCCTGGAACTCACTGTGTAGACCAGGCTGGCCTCAAACTCACAGAGATCCACCTGCCTCTGCCTTCTGAGTGAGTGCTGGGATCAAAAGCGTGTGCCACCACCACTCAGGAAGAGAATGAGTCTTGAAGGTTCTGGTTTTAATGAATAGAGAACTATGTCCACAAATCAAGCTGACAGCAGCTGTCAGACATCATAAGGGTCAAGGAAAAGAGCATAGCCCCTTTATGGTGATTTGGGCCTTTTTGAAGCTAGAACTAAAAAAAAAGAATAAATTCCTTCTTCTTAAACCACTAAGTTTATAGTGACTTGTTACAGCAATCTCAGGAAAACACTCACATAACAGGTACTAACTTTTATTGTACTTTAGTGTTATCATTTCAATAATATCTTTCAGGGATTTTAACCTCAGCTACATAGACCATAAAAACATTGATGAATTTGAAGTGTGTGTGTGTGTGTGTGTGTGTGTGTGTGTGTGTTTGCTTTCATTTAGTCTTATTAAAATTTAGGTCTTTTCCCCATGTGTCTGCCTGGAGCTGCCTGGGGAGGAGGAACCGTGGGCCTGCCAGGCACCTTAAGTTAGCAAACAGTTGGGCTCCATTATGGTCAGCAAATATATGGTGGAGTATGGGAGATAGAGTGGGGAATATGGTTCATGTCCTGTGGAAAGAGGCAGATCTGAAGAGGTGACAGTGATGAGGAGAGCTGAGGTGTCTGGCCTACTTGCCACTTGGGGCCATGGTGATGTCCAGACCTGGTCGATTTCCAAAGGTCATGTCTGGGTCTGTGGCCCTGCCACAGCCAGGATCTGTGTTGAAGTCTGTGGCTCCTGCTACCACCTAAAACCAAAAGAATAAGGCTGTACAGAGTTGGCCCTGCCTCTCACCAACTGCAGCACTCTGGAGAGTGGGCCCTGCACCTAACTTGGGCAGCACAGTAGAGCCCACTCTGTTGACAGGGGTACAGGTGAGCTGGCCTCTAGAATGTGAACATGGAAGAGCTGGCCCAACTACTCATCTGTCATGCTGTGGCATGGGTGAGGGACAAATGGGCCCCCTTGCCCCTTGTTTCTTGCCCCTCACCCCTCACCATCTGATGCACGTGGGAAAGTTGGTCCTGGGGTGGAGAGAGCTGGAGATCTGATCCTGCTTTTCATCAATTGCAGCACTTGGGAAAGCCTGCCTTGTACCTTGCCTGGGCACCACAGTAGAGTTGACCCTGTTGGTGGAGGCACAGGTAAGTGGCCCCAAGACCGTGAGCATGGGAGAGCTGTCCCCACTACTTGTTTGTCATATGGCTGGCAGTGTGGGCAAGGAAGTGATGCCTCCCCTGCCCTTGCCCCTTGCTACCTGTAGCAGACTAAAGAGCTGGCCCCTGGGTCATGAGAACAGAAGAGCTGGCCCTGTCCCTCACTAGCAGCAGCACTCATGAGAGCAGGCCCTGCACCTCACAAGCACAGCATAGTAGACCTGACCCTGTCGGGGGGATGGGGGAGCTCAGGTAAGATAGCTTTGAGGGGGTTTGAGTGGAAGTACTGACACCACCACCTATCTGCCAGGTGCTGATTTGGGCAAGGGAAAGATGCCCTTCCCCCTTGTCCCATGGCACCTTAGGCAGGCAGGAGAGATGGCTTCAGAGGCATGAGAACAAGATATCTGGCCTTGCCCCTTACCAGTTGCAGCACTTGGGAAAATGGGCCCTGCACCTTGACTGGGCAACACAGTAGAGATAGCCCTGATGGTATAGGTATGGGTGAGCCAACCATGGGTGTGAGAGCAGAAGAACTGGTACCATCCATTGCTGCTTGCTGCATAGGGTGAGCTAGATATCAGGGAGCTGGGGCATTCTCCCTGGTGATAAGGATGAGGCAGAGCTGGCAGGCTGACCAACCCAGCTACCACACAGTCCTAGAACCAAGGCTATGAGCAGGCCCACCCCAACATCCACCAGATTCAAAGCCGCAGGATCTCCATGACACTGGACAACAGCAGAATTCCAATAGGAGTCCCATTGACTGCCTAGCAGAAACCAGAGGCCTTGAACCAGACTAATGACTCATTACAGTGAACACTTGCAAATAGAAATGTATGGGATAAAGGGTATACTGTGTGACTCACTGTGTCATAATACTGTGGCTTCCAAAACATTTTCTTTTGAATTATATTTTGTT
This sequence comes from Cricetulus griseus, assembly GCF_003668045.3. Lineage (NCBI taxonomy): Eukaryota > Metazoa > Chordata > Mammalia > Rodentia > Cricetidae > Cricetulus > Cricetulus griseus. The sequence continues at coordinate 116,845,483 of NC_048604.1, read as the reverse complement.
TTGTTTTGGTGGTGGAGGTTGCAAGGGGAAAGGGTGGGTGGGAAAGTCCAGGAGATGAATGGGATTTGGATGCATGATGTGAAATCCACAATGAACCAATAAAAAGTTTTTTTTAAAAAACTAGGTCTTCCTTCTATTAACTATGTGGGTAACAGTCTATAATAAGCATTGTATACCTTTGAGTTTATTACCAAGATGCCACAGATATTTTTCATAATACAGCTTTTGTAAGTATCCCAGTGTTCTATTTTCACTCATCTTTACCATGAAATTAATTATACTCACCACTAGATCTGATAATATATTAATTAAAAACACATCTATTAGTATATCACAATGTTTTAAAAATATTTTAGTTATTGATTCAATATTAGTTCCCTTTATGAGTTTTACTATTTTACATGTAATGATTTGAAAACCCAGTTCTGGCGAGTGATTCAGAGAACTCAGTAGATGTCAAAAAGGTATGTTGTATGAATAAGATTAATGTTCCTGAACTGGACACAGCCTCCAGAAAGATAGAGGTCTTCTATGTGGACCATCATGTCTTGAACATGGAGAAGTATGTCTTCTGCATAGTAGGATCTCAATAAAGATTAGTTTGATAAACATGTGATCAGTGAATGAACCATGAAACCCTGTCAAGACAGGACAAAGAAAGGAAATTTAGCACTAAAACCTTTCTACCCTGAAGTGAATACAGAGAGAACAATCAAGCAGGCATATCCAATGTGTTCCATGGGAAACATCACATGCCTTACAGGTTAGTTATGAACAGGGCTCAACAGAAAATCAAAAAGTTACTTAAGACATCATGAAACTCTTTTAAACTTGATAATGCAGTTTTTCAAACATGAACTTTGTGGATGACAACATCATGCCATGAGGTCAAAAAGTTGGACATCTCTGATAGAGCTGCCACCAAGGGGCTTGTGTTGGATCTTAAGCCTAGTATTGTCTGTTTGTTTTTGAAGAAGTCTGTCCTCTTTGATCCAGTCAATATTTTTCATGTACTTGGGAAAGAAAAAGATAGTCACTCAATGTTCTAATTATCAATTGTCATATAATAGCCTATTGTAAACTCAGTGGTATCAACCACAACAATTTTATTATATGCATGGGTTCTGCTGGTTAACGTTTCAGATACAGAAAGTTGAGATGGTTCTGTAACATCCCTGTTTCACAATGTGTTTTGAGTAGGGAGACTTAAGTGGCTAGATGAATCCATGGCTGGGGACAGAGATCATTTGAATCCTTCTCTACTAACATACCTAGTACCTAGACTGGGTTGATTTAAAAGCTTTACTCCCACAATATTGTTGGCCAGAACACCTGTATCCATACAAGACTTCCCCTGATTGCTTGGGCTTTTCTTACCCAAAGAGATAGCTTCTGAAATTGGCATCCTTAGGGAGAGTACATAGAGAATAAGCATTTAAAAAGACATAAAGGCATATTCCTGATACTATATGGCCTGTTCTTGGGCTTCACAGACATAACATGCTTCTATCATATTCTTGGTCCAAAGCCTGCCTGATTCATGAGGAAGAGAATCAGTTTCCCACCTCTAAATAAGAATTTAAAGTTTTTTATATATAAGAATTTCAAAGTATTTTATCTTTAAGGCAGCACAATCAGGTTGAGGTAAGAGGTGTCAAAGGCAAATTACCCATGTATTTGAAAGCCTTCTGGAACTTCCCTTGAGTGAGTTGGACCTTCATCGAATGTAGATGAAGCTCTGGATGTTTGATATCGACTCAGTTCAGGAATGATTCATGTGATTGTTGCTGCCACATCCAGAGGATGAAATGGAAGGGAAGACAGCTGAAATATTAATCTATGGAGGCTTGTCTTTTCATGGGCTCATATAAATTATACAAAGCCAGTCACTGGTTTTAAGTGGATTAGCTGCCCATCATGTAGGCAAGGTCATGGCCCTGTGCTCTAGTTAAAGAAGTTGTTTCCCTATAGTTTAAGTGATAATATATTTAGAGAAACTTTGATCTTAAACACAATTAGGCAAGCTAAAATCTTTTATCACAAAACCAAATATATTTCCTTATAATGAGGCACAGCAATAGTTTCTTAAATTCCAGAGGACTAAAGCCAGAATTAAAAAACCCACAAATTTTCAATGTATTATTATCCATAAAATTTAAGCCTAACCAGTTTCTAAAATCCTCTAGACTTGAGAAAAAATTACTAGTATTAATAACTTCATAGTGTTCTAACCAGGTCATTCAAGATTATCCAATAGTTGGCATAATGCTTTTAATATCATATCTTTTATAATAATGTGATCACATTTTTATATTTGAAGCGTTCCTTTAAATTTGAGAGGAGGGGAAACTTAACATCTATTATGCCATTTTATCTTCCTAATTACACTTTAAGATGGGAAATGAAGCAAAAGTATCTCACAAATAAAGAAAATAAGGCACTAAGAGATTTAATGAATTATCCTCAGTTAGCCAATAAATTATCAGCAGACCAGACCTGAGAATCAACACACTCAATCTGGTCCCCAGGTAAGCAGATAGCATTCATCCTGCAATGTCTTGTGTGGTTCCCAAATGAACAACCTCCATATTAAAGATGCTCCCAGTTTCTTTTCAGATATACTCTCCTAAAGGTCTCCTAAGGATTGTTTTATTGCTGTGAAGAGACACCATGGCCATAGCAATTCTTGTAAAAGAAGACATTTAATTGAAGATCTTACTTACAGTTTTGAGGTTTAGTCTATTTTTGTCATGGCAAGAAGCATGACAGTGTGCAAGCAGACATGGTGCTGGAGAAGGAGCTGAGAGTTCTACATCTTGATCCGCAGGTAGTAGGAAGAGAGTGACCCTGGTCCTGGCTTGAGCATTTGAAATCTCATAGCCCACCCTTAATGACACACACTTTGTCCAACATGGCCACACTGTACCAGGCTTTCTTTTAGGACACTAACTAGCTCCAAGAGACTTATTAGTTATGAATACTTGGACTTAGTTTGGGCTTGTTTCTTCCTATGTCTTAAAACTTAACCTGTTTCTCTTCATCTACATTTTGCCTTGGGGATTTCTACCTTTCTTATTTTCTTTCTGTATGTCTTACTTTCATTGCTTCTCATGTCTGGCTGGCAGCTGCAGGCTGGGTGGCCCCAGGCTTCTCCCTTTCTTCCACATTCTCTCCTCTCTTCTTCTCCTCCTCAAGCCTAGTTTTCTCCTCCTACTTATTCCCTCTT